>NW_027139423.1:0-112500 GCF_035084215.1 Heptranchias perlo
TCAACTCAACTCAACACAACTCAACACAACACAACTCAACACAACACAAGTCAACTCAACTCAACACAACACAACACAACTCAACTCAACTCAACACAACACAACTCAACACAACACAACACAACTCAACACAACACAACTCAACACAACACAACTCAACACAACACAACTCAACTCAACACAACTCAATTCAACACAACACAACACAACTCAACACAACTCAACACAACACAACACAACTCAACCAACACAACTCAACTCAACACAACTCAACTCAACACAACACAACTCAACACAACACAACACAACACAACTCAACACAACACACTCACACAACACAACTCAACACAACACAACTCAACCAACACAACTCAACTCAACACAACACAACTCAACACAACACAACTCAACACAACACAACACAACTCAACCACTCAACACAACTCAACTCAACACAACTCAACACCACACAACACAACACAACTCAACACAACACAACACAACTCAACACAACACAACTCAACTCAACACAACTCAACTCAACACAACACAACTCAACTCAACAACTAACACAACTCAACACAACACAACTCAACACAACACAACACAACTCAACTCAACACAACTCAACTCAACACAACTCAACTCAACACAACACAACTCAACACAACACAACACAACACAACTCAACACAACACAACTCAACACAACACAACTCAACACAACACAACTCAACTCAACACAACTCAACTCAACACAACACAATCAACACAACACAACTCAACACAACACAACACAACTCAACTCAACTCAACACAACTCAACTCAACACAACTCAACACCACACAACACAACTCAACTCAACTCAACACAACTCAACTCAACACAACACAACTCAACACAACACAACTCCACACAACACAACTCACAACTCACACAACTCAACACAACTCAACTCAACACAACACAACACAACTCAACACAACAAAACACAACTCAACACAACACAACTCAACACAACACAACTCAACTCAACTCAACACAACACAACTCAACACAACTCAACTCAACACCAACCACAACACAACTCACTCAACACAACTCAACTCAACACAACACAACTCAACTCAACACAACTCACACAACTCAACTCAACACAACTCAACACAACACAACTCAACACAACACAACACAACTCAACACAACACAACTCAACACAACTCAATTCAACACAACTCAACACCACACAACTCAACTCAACACAACACAACACAACTCAACTCAACTCAACACAACTCAACACAACACAACTCAACACAACACAACACAAACTCAACTCAACACAACACAACTCAACACAACTCAACTCAACACAACACAACACAACTCAACACAACTCAATTCAACACAACTCACACAACACAACACAACTCAACTCAACACAACACAACTCAACACAACACAACTCAACACAACACAACACAACTCAACTCAACACAACACAACACAACTCAACTCAACACAACTCAACTCAACACAACTCAACACAACACAACACAACTCAACACAACTCAACACAACTCAACACAACACAACTCAACTCACACAACTCAACACAACACAACACAACTCAACTCAACACAACACAACACTACTCAACTCAACTCAACACAACAATCAACACAACTCAACACCACACAACACAACACAACTCAACACAACACAACACACTCAACACAACTCAACACAACACAACGACAACACAACAACACAACACAACACACAACACAACACAACTCAACACAACACAACACAACTCAACTCAACACACAACTCAACACAACTCAACTCAACACAACCAACTCAACACAACACAACTCAACACAACACAACTCAACACAACACAAACACAACTCAACACAACTCAACACAACTCAACACAACTCAACTCAACACAACACAACTCAACACAACACAACTCAACACAACACAAACAACTCAACTCAACTCAACACAACTCAACTCAACACAACTCAACACCACACAACACAACTCAACTCAACTCAACACAACTCAACTCAACTCAACACAACTCAACACAACACAACTCCACACAACTCAACTCCACACAACTCAACACAACTCAACTCAACACAACACAACACAACTCAACACAACAAACACAACTCAACACAACACAACTCAACCAACACAACTCAACTCAACTCAACACAACACAACTCAACACAACTCAACTCAACACAACACAACACAACTCAACTCAACACAACTCAACTCAACACAACACAACTCAACTCAACACAACTCAACACAACTCAACTCAACACAACTCAACACAACTCAACTCAACACAACACAACACAACTCAACACAACACAACTCAACACAACTCAATTCAACACAACTCAACACCACACAACACAACTCAACACAACACAACACAACTCAACTCAACACAACACAACTCAACACAACACAACTCAACACAACACAACACAACTCAACTCAACACAACACAACTCAACACAACTCAACTCAACACAACACAACACAACTCAACACAACACAACTCAACACAACTCAATTCAACACAACTCAACACAACACAACACAACTCAACTCAACACAACAACTCAACACAACACAACTCAACACAACACAACACAACTCAACTCAACACAACACAACACAACTCAACTCAACACAACTCAACTCAACACAACTCAACACAACACAACTCAACACAACTCAACACAACACAACACAACTCAACACAACACAACTCAACTCAACACAACTCAACACAACACAACACAACTCAACTCAACACAACACAACACAACTCAACTCAACTCAACACAACTCAATTCAACACAACTCAACACACACAACACAACCAACACAACTCAACACAACACAACACAACACAACTCAACTCAACACAACACAACACAACTCAACACAACACAACACAACTCAACACAACACAACTCAACTCAACACAACACAACTCAACACAACTCAACACAACACAACTCAACTCAACACAACACAACTCAACACAACACAACTCAACACAACTCAACTCAACACAACACAACACAACTCAACTCAACACAACTCAACACAACTCAACTCAACTCAACACAACTCAACTCAACACAACTCACTCAACACAACTCAACACAACACAACTCAACACAACACAACTCAACACAACTCAATCAACACAACTCAACACCACACAACACAACTCAACTCAACACAACTCAACACAACTCAACTCAACTCAACTCAACACAACTCAACTCAACACAACTCAACTCACACAACTCAACACAACACAACTCAACACAACACAACTCAACACAACTCAACACAACACAACTCAACACAACACAACTCAACTCAACTCAACACCACACAACTCAACACAACTCAACACAACTCAACACAACACAACTCAACACAACTCAACACAACTCAACACAACACAACTCAACACAACACAACTCAACTCAACTCAACACAACTCAACACAACACAACTCAACTCAACTCAACACCACACAACTCAACACAACACAACTCAACTCAACACAACACAACTCAACACAACTCAACACAACTCAACACAACACAACTCAACACAACTCAACACAACTCAACTCAACTCAACACAACTCAACACAACACCACACAACTCAACACAACACAACTCAACTCAACTCAACTCAACACAACACAACTCAACACAACTCAACACAACTCAACGCAACACAACTCAACTCAACACAACTCAACACAACTCACACAACTCAACTCAACACAACTCAACTCAACTCAACACAACTCAACTCAACACAACACAACACAACTCAACACAACTCAACTCAACTCAACATAACTCAACACCACACAACACAACTCAACTCAACTCAACACCACACAACTCAACACAACTCAACACAACTCAACTCAACTCAACACCACACAACTCAACACAACTCAACACAACTCAACACAACTCAACACAACACAACTCAACACAACACAACTCAACTCAACTCAACACAACACCACACAACACCACACAACTCAACTCAACTCAACACAACTCAACACAACACCACACAACTCAACACAACACAACTCAACTCAACTCAACTCAACACAACACAACTCAACACAACTCAACACAACTCAACGCAACACAACTCAACTCAACACAACTCAACACAACTCAACACAACTCAACTCAACACAACTCAACACAACTCAACACAACACAACTCAACACAACACAACTCAACTCAACTCAACACAACACCACACAACACCACACAACTCAACTCAACTCAACTCAACACAACACAACTCAACACAACTCAACACAACTCAACGCAACACAACTCAACTCAACACAACTCAACACAACTCAACTCAACACAACTCAACACAACTCAACACAACACAACTCAACACAACACAACTCAACTCAACTCAACACAACACCACACAACACCACACAACTCAACTCAACTCAACACAACTCAACAGAACACCACACAACTCAACACAACACAACTCAACTCAACTCAACTCAACACAACACAACTCAAACACACAACTCAACACAACTCAACGCAACACAACTCAACTCAACACAACTCAACACAACTCAACACAACTCAACACAACACAACTCAACTCAACTCAACACAACTCAACACAACTCAACTCAACACAACTCAACACAACACAACACAACTCAACACAACACAACACAACACAACTCAACACGAACACAACACAACTCAACACAACACAACAAAACTCAACACAACTCAACACAACACAACTCAACACAACACAACACAACACAATTCAACACAACACAAATCAACACAACTCAACTCAACACAACACAACTCAACACAACTCAACTCAACTCAACTCAACACACACAACTCAACTCAACACAACTCAACTAAACACAACACAACTCAACACAACTCAACTCAACTCAACACAACTCAACTCAACTCAACTCAACACAACTCAACTCAACACAACTCAACTCAACTCAACACAACACAACTCAACACAACACAACTCAACACAACTCAACTCAACTCAACACAACTCAACACAACTCAACTCAACACAACTCAACACAACACAACTCAACACAACACAACTCAACACAACACAACTCAACACAACTCAACTCAACTCAACCAACACAACTCAACACAACACAACTCAACTCAACTCAACTCAACACAACTCAACACAACACAACTCAACACAACACAACTCAACTCAACACAACTCAACACAACTCAACACAACACAACTCAACTCAACACAACACAACACAACTCAACACAACACAACTCAACACAACACAACTCAACTCAACTCAACTCAACACAACTCAACACAACACAACTCAACACAACACAAGTCAACTCAACTCAACACAACACAACACAACTCAACTCAACACAACTCAACACAACTCAACTCAACACAACTCAACACAACACAACACAACTCAACACAACACAACACAACACAACTCAACACAACACAACACAACTCAACACAACACAACAAAACTCAACACAACTCAACACAACACAACTCAACACAACACAACACAACACAATTCAACACAACACAAATCAACACAACTCAACTCAACACAACACAACTCAACACAACTCAACTCAACTCAACTCAACACCACACAACTCAACTCAACACAACTCAACTAAACACAACACAACTCAACACAACTCAACTCAACTCAACACAACTCAACTCAACTCAACTCAACACAACTCAACTCAACACAACTCAACTCAACTCAACACAACACAACTCAACACAACACAACTCAACACAACTCAACTCAACTCAACACAACTCAACACAACTCAACTCAACACAACTCAACACAACACAACTCAACACAACACAACTCAACACAACACAACTCAACACAACTCAACTCAACTCAACACAACACAACTCAACACAACACAACTCAACTCAACTCAACTCAACACAACTCAACACAACACAACTCAACACAACACAACTCAACTCAACACAACTCAACACAACTCAACACAACACAACTCAACTCAACACAACACAACACAACTCAACACAACACAACTCAACACAACACAACTCAACTCAACTCAACTCAACACAACTCAACACAACACAACTCAACACAACACAAGTCAACTCAACTCAACACAACACAACACAACTCAACTCAACTCAACACAACACAACTCAACACAACACAACTCAACACAACACAACACAACTCAACACAACACAACTCAACACAACACAACACAACTCAACTCAACTCAACACAACTCAACACAACAACACAACTCAACACAACACAACTCAACTCAACACAACACAACACAACTCAACACAACACAACTCAACTCAACACAACACAACTCAACTCAACTCAACACAACTCAACACAACACAACTCAACACAACACAAGTCAACTCAACTCAACACAACACAACACAACTCAACTCAACTCAACACAACACAACTCAACACAACACAACTCAACACAACACAACACAACTCAACACAACACAACTCAACACAACACAACACAACTCAACACAACACAACTCAACTCAACACAACTCAATTCAACACAACTCAACACAACACAACACAACTCAACACAACTCAACACAACACAACTCAACACAACACAACACAACTCAACACAACACAACTCAACTCAACACAACTCAACTCAACACAACACAACTCAACACAACACAACACAACACAACTCAACACAACTCAACACAACACAACTCAACACAACACAACTCAGCACAACACAACTCAACTCAACACAACTCAACTCAACACAACACAACTCAACACAACACAACTCAACACAACACAACACAACTCAACTCAACTCAACACAACTCAACTCAACACAACTCAACACCACAGAACACAACTCAACTCAACTCAACACAACTCAACTCAACTCAACACAACTCAACACAACACAACTCCACACAACACAACTCCACACAACTCAACACAACTCAACTCAACACAACACAACACAACTCAACACAACAAAACACAACTCAACAGAACACAACTCAACACAACACAACTCAACTCAACTCAACACAACACAACTCAACACAACTCAACTCAACACAACACAACACAACTCAACTCAACACAACTCAACTCAACACTACACAACTCAACTCAACACAACTCAACACAACTCAACTCAACACAACTCAACACAACTCAACTCAACACAACACAACACTACTCAACACAACACAACTCAACACAACTCAATTCAACACAACTCAACACCACACAACACAACTCAACACAACACAACTCAACACAACACAACTCAACACAACACAACACAACTCAACTCAACACAACACAACTCAACTCAACACAACTCAACTCAACACAACTCAACACAACACAACACAACTCAACACAACTCAACACAACACAACACAACTCAACACAACACAACTCAACTCAACACAACTCAACACAACACAACACAACTCAACTCAACACAACACAACACAACTCAACTCAACTCAACACAACTCAATTCAACACAACTCAACACCACACAACACAACTCAACTCAACACAACACAACACAACTCAACACAACTCAACACAACACAACACAACACAACTCAACTCAACACAACACAACTCAACACAACACAACTCAACACAACACAACACAACTCAACTCAACACAACACAACTCAACACAACACAACACAACACAACTCAACTCAACACAACACAACTCAACTCAACACAACTCAACTCAACACAACTCAACACAACACAACACAACTCAACACAACTCAACACAACACAACTCAACTCAACACAACTCAACACAACACAACACAACTCAACTCAACACAACACAACACAACTCAACTCAACTCAACACAACTCAATTCAACACAACTCAACACCACACAACACAACTCAACTCAACACAACACAACACAACTCAACACAACTCAACACAACACAACACAACACAACTCAACTCAACACAACACAACACAACTCAACACAACACAACTCAACTCAACACAACACAACTCAACACAACTCAACACAACACAACACAACTCAACTCAACACAACACAACTCAACACAACTCAACACAACTCAACTCAACACAACACAACTCAACTCAACACAACACAACTCAACTCAACTCAACTCAACACAACTCAACTCAACACAACTCAACTCAACACAACTCAACACAACACAACACAACTCAACACAACACAACTCAACACAACTCAACACAACACAACTCAACACAACACAACACAACTCAACTCAACTCAACACCACACAACTCAACACAACTCAACACAACACAACTCAACACAACACAACTCAACTCAACTCAACACAACACCACACAACACCACACAACTCAACTAAACTCAACACAACTCAACACAACACCACACAACTCAACACAACACAACTCAACTCAACTCAACTCAACACAACACAACTCAACACAACTCAACACAACTCAACGCAACACAACTCAACTCAACACAACTCAACACAACTCAACACAACTCAACTCAACTCAACACAACTCAACTCAACACAACACAACACAACTCAACACAACTCAACTCAACTCAACATAACTCAACACCACACAACACAACTCAACTCAACTCAACACAACTCAACTCAACACAACACAACTCAACACAACACAACTCAACATAACACAACTCAACACAACTGAACTCAACTCAACACAACACAACTCAACTCGACACAACTCAACTCGACAAAATACAACACAACACAACTCAACACAACACAACTCAACACAACGCAACACAACTCAACTCAACACAACTCAACTCAACACAACTCAACTGAACAAAACACAACTGAACAAAACACAACACAACTCAACTCGACACAACTCAACTCGACAAAATACAACACAACACAACTCAACACAACACAACTCAACAAAGCACAACTCAACACAACTGGACAAAACTCAACTCAACACTACTCAATACAACTGAACTCAACACAACACAACAACACAACTCGATTCATCTCGACACAACTCAACACAACACAACTCAATATATCACAACTCAACTCAACACAACTCAACTCAACTGAACTCAACACAAATCAACTCAAGTCAACTCGACACAACACAACACAACTCAACCCAACACAAGTCAACTCATCTCAAATAAAGTCAACTCAACACAACACAACCCAACACAAGTCAACTCATCTCAACTCAAGTCAACTCAACACAACACAACACAACTCAACTCAACACAACACAACACAAATCAACTCAACACAAGTCAACTCATTTCAACTCAAGTCAACACAACACAACTCAACACAACACAACACAACACAACTCAACACAAGACAACACAACTCAACTCAACTCAACACAACACAACTCAACACAACACAACTCAACACAACTCAACACAACACAACTCAACTCAACTCAACACAACACAACTCAACACAACTGAACTCAGCTCAACTCGACACAACTCAACTCAACACAACTCAACTCAACTCAACACAACGCAACACAACTCAACTCAACTCAACACAACACAACTCAACACAACTGAACTCAGCTCAACTCGACACAACTCAACTCAACACAACACAACTCAACACAACACAACTCAACATAACACAACTCAACATAACACAACACAACACAACTGAACTCAACTCAACACAACACAACTCAACTCAACACAACACAACTCAACATAACACAACTCAACTCAACACAACTCAATTCAACTCAACTCAACATAACACAACTCAACTCAACTCAACACAACACAACTCAACGTAACACAACACAACTCAACTCAACTCAACACAACACAACTCAACATAACACAACACAACTCAACACAACACAACACAACATAACACAACTCAACTCAACATAACACAACTCAACTCAACTCAACACAACACAACTCAACATAACACAACACAACACAACTCAACACAACACAACTCAACACAACACAACTCAACACAACTCAACTCAACTCAACACAACACAACTCAACACAACACAACTCAACTCAACTCAACTCAACACAACTCAACACAACACAACTCAACACAACACAACTCAACTCAACACAACTCAACACAACACAACTCAACTCAACACAACACAACACAACTCAACACAACACAACTCAACACAACACAACTCAACTCAACTCAACTCAACACAACTCAACACAACACAACTCAACACAACACAAGTCAACTCAACTCAACACAACACAACACAACTCAACTCAACTCAACACAACACAACTCAACACAACACAACTCAACACAACACAACACAACTCAACACAACACAACTCAACACAACACAACACAACTCAACTCAACTCAACACAACTCAACACAACAACACAACTCAACACAACACAACTCAACTCAACACAACACAACACAACTCAACACAACACAACTCAACTCAACACAACACAACTCAACTCAACTCAACACAACTCAACACAACACAACTCAACACAACACAAGTCAACTCAACTCAACACAACACAACTCAACTCAACTCAACACAACACAACTCAACACAACACAACTCAACACAACACAACACAACTCAACACAACACAACTCAACACAACACAACACAACTCAACACAACACAACTCAACTCAACACAACTCAATTCAACACAACTCAACACAACACAACACAACTCAACACAACTCAACACAACACAACTCAACACAACACAACACAACTCAACACAACACAACTCAACTCAACACAACTCAACTCAACACAACACAACTCAACACAACACAACACAACACAACTCAACACAACTCAACACAACACAACTCAACACAACACAACTCAGCACAACACAACTCAACTCAACACAACTCAACTCAACACAACACAACTCAACACAACACAACTCAACACAACACAACACAACTCAACTCAACTCAACACAACTCAACTCAACACAACTCAACACCACACAACACAACTCAACTCAACTCAACACAACTCAACTCAACTCAACACAACTCAACACAACACAACTCCACACAACACAACTCCACACAACTCAACACAACTCAACTCAACACAACACAACACAACTCAACACAACAAAACACAACTCAACAGAACACAACTCAACACAACACAACTCAACTCAACTCAACACAACACAACTCAACACAACTCAACTCAACACAACACAACACAACTCAACTCAACACAACTCAACACTACACAACTCAACTCAACACAACTCAACACAACTCAACTCAACACAACTCAACACAACTCAACTCAACACAACACAACACTACTCAACACAACACAACTCAACACAACTCAATTCAACACAACTCAACACCACACAACACAACTCAACACAACACAACTCAACACAACACAACTCAACACAACACAACACAACTCAACTCAACACAACACAACTCAACTCAACACAACTCAACTCAACACAACTCAACACAACACAACACAACTCAACACAACTCAACACAACACAACACAACTCAACACAACACAACTCAACTCAACACAACTCAACACAACACAACACAACTCAACTCAACACAACACAACACAACTCAACTCAACTCAACACAACTCAATTCAACACAACTCAACACCACACAACACAACTCAACTCAACACAACACAACACAACTCAACACAACTCAACACAACACAACACAACACAACTCAACTCAACACAACACAACTCAACACAACACAACTCAACACAACACAACACAACTCAACTCAACACAACACAACTCAACTCAACACAACTCAACTCAACACAACTCAACACAACACAACACAACTCAACACAACTCAACACAACACAACTCAACTCAACACAACTCAACACAACACAACACAACTCAACTCAACACAACACAACACAACTCAACTCAACTCAACACAACTCAATTCAACACAACTCAACACCACACAACACAACTCAACTCAACACAACACAACACAACTCAACACAACTCAACACAACACAACACAACACAACTCAACTCAACACAACACAACACAACTCAACACAACACAACTCAACTCAACACAACACAACTCAACACAACTCAACACAACACAACACAACTCAACTCAACACAACACAACTCAACACAACTCAACACAACACAACTCAACACAACTCAACTCAACACAACACAACTCAACTCAACACAACACAACTCAACTCAACTCAACTCAACTCAACATAACTCAACACCACACAACACAACTCAACTCAACTCAACTCAACTCAACTCAACACAACACAACTCAACACAACTCAACTCAACACAACACAACTCAACTCAACACAACACAACTCAACTCAACTCAACTCAACTCAACATAACTCAACACCACACAACACAACTCAACTCAACTCAACACAACTCAACTCAACACAACACAACTCAACACAACACAACTCAACATAACACAACTCAACACAACTGAACTCAACTCAACACAACACAACTCAACTCGACACAACTCAACTCGACAAAATACAACACAACACAACTCAACACAACACAACTCAACACAACGCAACACAACTCAACTCAACACAACTCAACTCAACACAACTCAACTGAACAAAACACAACTGAACAAAACACAACACAACTCAACTCGACACAACTCAACTCGACAAAATACAACACAACACAACTCAACACAACACAACTCAACAAAGCACAACTCAACACAACTGGACAAAACTCAACTCAACACTACTCAATACAACTGAACTCAACACAACACAACAACACAACTCGATTCATCTCGACACAACTCAACACAACACAACTCAATATATCACAACTCAACTCAACACAACTCAACTCAACTGAACTCAACACAAATCAACTCAAGTCAACTCGACACAACACAACACAACTCAACCCAACACAAGTCAACTCATCTCAAATCAAGTCAACTCAACACAACACAACCCAACACAAGTCAACTCATCTCAACTCAAGTCAACTCAACACAACACAACACAACTCAACTCAACACAACACAACACAAATCAACTCAACACAAGTCAACTCATTTCAACTCAAGTCAACGCAACACAACTCAACACAACACAACACAACACAACTCAACACAAGACAACACAACTCAACTCAACTCAACACAACACAACTCAACACAACACAACTCAACACAACTCAACACAACACAACTCAACTCAACTCAACACAACACAACTCAACACAACTGAACTCAGCTCAACTCGACACAACTCAACTCAACACAACTCAACTCAACTCAACACAACGCAACACAACTCAACTCAACTCAACACAACACAACTCAACACAACTGAACTCAGCTCAACTCGACACAACTCAACTCAACACAACACAACTCAACACAACACAACTCAACATAACACAACTCAACATAACACAACACAACACAACTGAACTCAACTCAACACAACACAACTCAACTCAACACAACACAACTCAACATAACACAACTCAACTCAACACAACTCAATTCAACTCAACTCAACATAACACAACTCAACTCAACTCAACACAACACAACTCAACGTAACACAACACAACTCAACTCAACTCAACACAACACAACTCAACATAACACAACACAACTCAACATAACACAACACAACACAACTCAACATAACACAACTCAACTCAACACAACACAACACAACATAACACAACTCAACTCAACATAACACAACTCAACTCAACTCAACACAACACAACTCAACATAACACAACACAACACAACTCAACATAACACAACTCAACTCAACACAACTCAATTCAACTCAACTCAACATAACACAACTCAACTCAACTCAACACAACACAACACAACTCAATTCAACACAACTCAACTCAACTCAACACAACACAACTCAACTCAACACAACACAACTCAACTCAACACAACACAACACAACTCAACTCAACACAACTCAACTCAACACAACACAACACAACACAACTCAACACAACTCAACACAACACAACTCAACACAACACAACTCAACTCAACACAACTCAACTCAACACAACACAACTCAACACAACTCAACACAACTCAACTCAACACAACACAACTCAACTCAACTCAACACCACTCAACTCAACACAACACAACTCAACACAACTCAACTCAACACAACACAACTCAACTCAACACAACACAACACAACTCAACTCAACACAACTCAACTCAACTCAACTCAACATAACACAACTCAACATAACACAACTCAACTCAACACAACTCAACTCAACTCAACACAACACAACTCAACTCAACACAACTCAACTCAACTCAACATAACACAACTCAACATAACACAACACAACTCAACTCAACACAACACAACTCAACTCAACACAACACAACTCAACTCAACACAACTCAACTCAACTCAACTCAACACAACACAACTCAACTCAACACAACACAACACAACTCAACTCAACACAACTCAACTCAACTCAACTCAACATAACACAACTCAACATAACACAACTCAACTCAACACAACTCAACTCAACTCAACACAACACAACTCAACTCAACACAACTCAACTCAACTCAACATAACACAACTCAACATAACACAACACAACTCAACTCAACACAACACAACTCAACTCAACATAACACAACACAACTCAACTCAGCTCAACTCGACACAACTCAACACAACTCAACTCAACTCTACACAACTCAAAACTACTCAATACAACTCAACTCAACACAACACAACTCAACTCAACACAACTCAACTCAACACAACACAACTCAACACAACTCAACACAACACAACTCAACTCAACACAACACAACTCAACTCAACTCAACACAACTCAACTCAACACAACTCAATTCAACTCAACTCAACATAACACAACTCAACTCAACTCAACACAACACAACACAACTCAATTCAACACAACTCAACTCAACTCAACACAACACAACTCAACTCAACACAACACAACTCAACTCAACACAACAGAACACAACTCAACTCAACTCAACACAACTCAACTCAACACAACTCAACACAACACAACTCAACTCAACTCAACACAACTCAACTCAACTCAACACAACTCAACTCAACACAACTAAACACAACACAACTCAACTCAACACAACACAACTCAACTCAACATAACACAACTCAACATAACACAACACAACTCAACTCAACACAACACAACTCAACTCAACTCAACACAACACAACTCAACTCAACACAACTCAACTCAACATAACACAACTCAACATAACACAACACAACTCAACTCAACACAACACAACTCAACTCAACACAACACAACTCAACTCAACACAACATAACACAACACAACTCAACTCAGCTCAACTCGACACAACTCAACACAACTCAACTCAACTCTACACAACTCAAAAATACTCAATACAACTCAACTCAACACAACACAACTCAACTCAACACAACTCAACTCAACACAACACAACTCAACACAACTCAACACAACACAACTCAACACAACACAACTCAACTCAACTCAACACAACTCAACTCAACACAACTCAATTCAACTCAACTCAACATAACACAACTCAACTCAACTCAACACAACACAACACAACTCAATTCAACACAACTCAACTCAACTCAACACAACACAACTCAACTCAACACAACACAACTCAACTCAACACAACACAACTCAACTCAACTCAACACAACTCAACTCAACTCAACACAACACAACTCAACACAACTCAACACAACACAACTCAACACAACACAACTCAACTCAACTCAACACAACTCAACTCAACACAACACAACTCAACACAACACAACTAAACACAACACAACTCAACTCAACACAACACAACTCAACTCAACACAACACAACACAACTCAACTCAACACAACTCAACTCAACACAACTCAACTCAACTCAACTCAACATAACACAACTCAACATAACACAACTCAACTCAACACAACTCAACTCAACTCAACACAACACAACTCAACTCAACACAACTCAACTCAACTCAACATAACACAACTCAACATAACACAACACAACTCAACTCAACACAACACAACTCAACTCAACACAACACAACTCAACTCAACACAACTCAACTCAACTCAACTCAACATAACACAACACAACTCAACTCAGCTCAACTCGACACAACTCAACACAACTCAACTCAACTCTACACAACTCAAAACTACTCAATACAACTCAACTCAACACAACACAACTCAACTCAACACAACTCAACTCAACACAACACAACTCAACACAACTCAACACAACACAACTCAACTCAACACAACACAACTCAACTCAACTCAACACAACTCAACTCAACACAACTCAATTCAACTCAACTCAACATAACACAACTCAACTCAACTCAACACAACACAACACAACTCAATTCAACACAACTCAACTCAACTCAACACAACACAACTCAACTCAACACAACACAACTCAACTCAACACAACAGAACACAACTCAACTCAACTCAACACAACTCAACTCAACACAACTCAACACAACACAACTCAACTCAACTCAACACAACTCAACTCAACTCAACACAACTCAACTCAACACAACTAAACACAACACAACTCAACTCAACACAACACAACTCAACTCAACATAACACAACTCAACATAACACAACACAACTCAACTCAACACAACACAACTCAACTCAACTCAACACAACACAACTCAACTCAACACAACTCAACTCAACTCAACTCAACATAACACAACTCAACATAACACAACACAACTCAACTCAACACAACACAACTCAACTCAACACAACACAACTCAACTCAACACAACATAACACAACACAACTCAACTCAGCTCAACTCGACACAACTCAACACAACTCAACTCAACTCCACACAACTCAAAACTACTCAATACAACTCAACTCAACACAACACAACTCAACTCAACACAACTCAACTCAACACAACACAACTCAACACAACTCAACACAACACAACTCAACTCAACACAACACAACTCAACTCAACTCAACACAACTCAACTCAACACAACTCAATTCAACTCAACTCAACATAACACAACTCAACTCAACTCAACACAACACAACACAACTCAATTCAACACAACTCAACTCAACTCAACACAACACAACTCAACTCAACACAACACAACTCAACTCAACACAACACAACACAACTCAACTCAACTCAACACAACTCAACTCAACTCAACACAACACAACTCAACACAACTCAACACAACACAACTCAACTCAACACAACACAACTCAACTCAACTCAACACAACTCAACACAACACAACTCAACACAACACAACTAAACACAACACAACTCAACTCAACACAACACAACACAACTCAACTCAACACAACTCAACTCAACACAACTCAACTCAACTCAACTCAACATAACACAACTCAACATAACACAACACAACTCAACTCAACACAACACAACTCAACTCAACTCAACACAACACAACACAACTCAACTCAACACAACTCAACTCAACTCAACTCAACATAACACAACTCAACATAACACAACACAACTCAACTCAACACAACACAACTCAACTCAACACAACACAACTCAACTCAACACAACTCAACTCAACACAACTCAACTCAACTCAACTCAACATAACACAACACAACACAACTCAACTCAGCTCAACTCGACACAACTCAACACAACTCAACTCAACTCTCCACAACTCAAAACTACTCAATACAACTCACATCAACACAACACAACAAAACTCAACTCAACTCGACACAACACAACTCAACTCAAAACAACTCAACTCAACACAACTCAACTCAACTCAACAAAACACAACACAACTCAACATAATACAATACAACTCAACTTGACACAACACAATTCAACTCACCTCAACACAACTCAACTCAATACAATACAACATAACTCACCTCAACACAACTCAACTCAATACAATACAACATAACTCAACTCAACTCAACTCAACTCAACAAAACACAACACAACTCAACTGAACTCAACACAAATGAACTCAGCGCAACTTGACACAACAAAACTCAACTCAACTCGACACAACTCAACTCAATAAAACAAAACTCAACACAACACAACTCAACTCAACTCAGCACAACTCAACACAACACAACACAACACAACACAACATAAATCAATAAAACTCAACTCAACTCAGCACAACTCAACTCAACACAACACAACTCAACTCGACACAATTCAACTCAACACTACGCAATACAACTCAACTCAACACAACTCAACTTGACTCGACACAACTCAACTCAACTCAGCAGAACTCAACTCAACTCAATTCAACACAACTCAACTCAACTCAACACAACTCAACACAACTCAACTCGACACAACTCAACTCGACACAACTCAACTCGACACAACTCAACTCGACACAACACAACACAACTCAACAAAACTCAACTTGACACAACTCAACTCAACTCAACGCAACTCAACTCAACACAACTCAATACAACACAACTCAACTCAACTCAACTCAACTCAACGCAACTCAACTCAACACAACACAACTCAACACAACTCAATACAACACAACTCAACTCAGCTCAACGCAACTCAATACAACATAACTCAATACAACGCAATGCTGCACAACTCTGTTGTGGGGTCTTCCTGGTCTTTGTGGCTCAGTTATGCAATGCCATTCCCGACCGGGGCTATTTAGGTTCAGTCTGATTTCTGGGCATCAGTCATGACAGATGAGTCTTTTCATTTCTCCAGATGACCTGATGAATTACTTATGGTTTGGTTGTGAGCTTTGAAGCCTCTTTTCCATTTTCTTTTATCCAGGCCCTCTTTGTCTTCATGGCTCTGTCATTTTCTCGCGATGAGGTTTCATGGCTTGTCCGTCATGCTGAGAACATTGTCAAAACGAAGACCCCTGAGGACTACATGGACAGGTGATGGAGGGAGATAGAAAGAGCAGAAAGATATCGAGAGAGTAGGAAATATGTCAGTGATGCTGTAGGAGGCAAGTCTGTTATTAGAGACAGAGTAACTGAGTATCTGGACAAATATGAACTGATCAGAGAGAGCCAGCATGGATCTGTAACGGGCAGATCATGTCTAATGAACCAAGTTGATTTTTTTGAGGAGGTAACTAACGTAGTAGGCATTCGGTAAGGTTCCACATAAGAGACTGTCAACAAAAGTGAGAGGGCATGGAATTGGAAACAACCTATTGGCTTGGATAGGGAATTGGTTAGGAGGTAGGAGACGGAGAGTAGGGATAATGGGTATTTATTCAAATTGGCAGGATGTGACTAGTGGTGTCCCCCAGGGATCTACACTGGGGTCTCAGATTTTCACTATTTATCAATGACTTGGATGCAGGAATAGGGAACCATGTATCTAAGTTTGCTGATGACACGATGTTAGTTGGCACAGTAAATAGTGTCGATGGGGGGCAGAAAGGTGTGAAGAGACATTGAGAGATTCAGGGAGTGGGTAAAACTGGGGCAGATGGAGTTTAATGAGGGGAAGAGTGAGGTCATCCAATTTGGACCTGAGAAAGATCGATCAGAGGATCTTCCAAATGGTGAGAAGCCAGGAACAGTGGAGGAGCAGAGAGATTTAGGGTCCAGGTACAGAAATCACTAAAAGCAGGTGAACAGGTACAAAAACTAATTATAAAGGCTAATGGAATGTTAGCCTTTATCTCGGGGTCTGGATTATAAAGAGGAGCAAGTTATATGACAGCCGGACAGAGCTCTGGTTAGACCCCATGTGGAGATACTGCGTTCAGTTCTGGGCACTGCATCTCAGGAAGGATAGATCGGCCTTGGAGGGGGTGCAGCTCAGGTTCACCAGAATGATACCGGGGCTGAAAGGGTTAAATTACGAGGACAGGTTGCACAGACGAGGCTTGTATTCCCTCGAGTGTAGAAGATTAAGGGGTGATCTAATCGAGGGGTTTAAGATGATTAAAGGATTTAATAGGGTAGAGAGGGAGAAACTATTTCCTCCAGAGGGGAGAGTCCAGAACAAGAGCTTGGCCGTTCAGGGGTGCAGTTCAGAGATTCTTCACACAAAGGGGAGTGGAAATCTGGAACTCTCTCCCTCAAAAAGCTGTTGGGGTTGGGGGTAAATTGGAGCTTTCAAAACTGAGAGTCATCGATTTTTGTTGGGTAAGAGTATAAAGGGTCAGGGGACCAAGGCGGGTGGATGGAATTATGATACAGATCAGCCACTGATCCTGAGGACCACAGACTGTGTGATCCAGACCTGGACTCCCGAGGGTGGGCCCCACTCCCACTGATCCTGAGGACCACAGACTGTGTGATCCAGACCTGGTCTCCCGATGGTGGGCCCCACTCCCACTGATCCTGAGGACCACAGACTGGGTGACCCAAACCTGGTCTCCCGAGGGTGGGCCCCACTCCCACTGATCCTGAGGACCACAGACTGTGTGACACAGACCTGGACTCCCGAGGGTGGGCCCCACTCCCACTGATCCTGAGGACCACAGACTGTGTGATCCAGACCTGGACTCCCGAGGGTGGGCCCCACTCCCACTGATCCTGAGGACCACAGACTGTGTGACCCAGACCTGGACTCCCGAGGGTGGGCCCCACTCCCACTGATCCTGAGGACCACAGACTGTGTGACCCAGACCTGGACTCCCGAGGGTGGGCCCCACTCCCACTGATCCTGAGGACCACAGACTGTGTGACCCAGACCTGGACTCCCGAGGGTGGGCCCCACTCCCACTGATCCTGAGGACCACAGACTGTGTGACCCAGACCTGGACTCCCGAGGGTGGGCCCCACTCCCACTGATCCTGAGGACCACAGACTGTGAGACCCAGACCGGGACACCAGAGGGTGGGCCCCACTCCCACTGATCCTGAGGACCACAGACTGTGTGACCCACACCTGGTCTCCCGAGGGTGGGCCCCACTCCCAACTGATCCTGAGGACCACAGACTGTGTGACCCACACCTGGACTCCCGAGGGTGGGCCCCAATCCCACTGATCCTGAGGACCACAGACTGTGTGACCCAGACCTGGTCTCCCGAGGGTGGGCCCCACTCCCACTGATCCTGAGGACCACAGACTGTGTGACCCAGACCTGGACTCCCGAGGGTGGGCCCCAATCCCACTGATCCTGAGGACCACAGACTGTGTGACCCAGACCTGGTCTCCCGAGGGTGGGCCCCACTCCCAATGATCCTGAGGACCACAGACTGTGTGACCCAGACCTGGTCTCCCGAGGGTGGGCCCCACTCCCAATGATCCTGAGGACCACAGACTGTGTGACCCAGACCTGGTCTCCAGAGGGTGGGCCCCACTCCCACTGATCCTGAGGACCACAGACTGTGTGACCCAGACCTGGTCTCCCGAGGGTGGGCCTCACTCCCACTGATCCTGAGGACCACAGACTGTGTGACCCAGACCTGGACTCCCGAGGGTGGGCCCCACTCCCACTGATCCTGAGGACCACAGACTGTGTGACCCAGACCTGGTCTCCAGAGGGTGGGCCCCACTCCCACTGATCCTGAGGACCACAGACTGTGTGACCCAGACCTGGACTCCCGAGGGTGGGCCCCACTCCCACTGATCCTGAGGACCACAGACTGTATGACCCAGACCGGGGACTCCCGAGGGTGGGCATCAGTCCCACTGATCCTGAGGACCACAGACTGTGTGACCCAGACCTGGACTTCCGAGGGTGGGCCCCACTCCCACTGATCCTGAGGACCACAGACTGGGTGACCCAGACCTGGACTCCCGAGGGTGGGCCCCACTCCCACTGATCCTGAGGACCACAGACTGTGTGACCCAGACCGGGGACTCCCGAGGGTGGGCCCCACTCCCACTGATCCTGAGGACCACAGACTGTGTGACCCAGACCTGGTCTCCCGAGGGTGGGCCCCACTCCCACTGATCCTGAGGACCACAGACTGTGTGACCCAGACCTGGTCTCCCGAGGGTGGGCCCCACTCCCACTGATCCTGAGGACGACAGACTGTGTGACCCAGACCTGGTCTCCCGATGGTGGGCCCCACTCCCACTGATCCTGAGGACCACAGACTGGGTTACCCAGACCTGGACTCCCGAGGGTGGGCCCCAATCCCACTGATCCTGAGGACCACAGACTGTGTGACCCAGACCTGGACTCCCGAGGGTGGGCCCCACTCCCACTGATCCTGAGGACCACAGACTGTGTGACCCAGACCTGGTCTCCCGAGGGTGGGCCCCATTCCCACTGATCCTGAGGACCACGGACTCTGTGACCCTGACCTGGACTCCCGAGGGTGGGACCCACTCCCACTGATCCTGAGGACCACAGACTGTGTGACCCAGACCTGGACTCCCGAGGGTGGGCCCCACTCCCACTGATCCTGAGGACCACAGACTGTGTGACCCAGACCTGGTCACCCGAGGGTGGGCCCCTCTCCCACTGATCCTGAGGACCACAGACTGTGTGACCCAGACCTGGACTCTGGAGGGTGGGCCCCACTCCCACTGATCCTGAGGACCACAGACTGTGTGACCCAGACCTGGACTCCCGAGGGTGGGCCCCAATCCCACTGATCCTGAGGACCACAGACTGTGTGACCCAGACCTCGACTCCCGAGGGTGGGCCCCACTCCCACTGATCCTGAGGACCACAGACTGTGTGACCCAGACGTGGACACCCGAGGGTGGGCCCCACTCCCACTGATCCTGAGGACCACAGACTGTGTGACCCAGACCTGGACTCCCGAGGGTGGGCCCCACTCGCACTGATCCTGAGGACCACAGACTGTGTGACCCAGACCTGGACTCTGGAGGGTGGGCCCCACTCCCACTGATCCTGAGGACCACAGACTGTGTGACCCAGACCTGGACTCCCGAGGGTGGGCCCCACTCGCACTGATCCTGAGGACCACAGACTGTGTGACCCAGACCTGGTCTCCCGAGGGTGGGCCCCACTCCCACTGATCCTGAGGACCACACACTGTGTGACCCAGACCTGGACTCCCGAGGGTGGGCCTCACTCCCACTGATCCTGAGGACCACAGACTGGGTGACCCAGACCTGGACTCCCGAGGGTGGGCCCCACTCCCACTGATCCTGAGGACCACACACTGTGTGACCCAGACCTGGTCACCCGAGGGTGGGCCCCACTCCCACTGATCCTGAGGACCACAGACTGTGTGACCCAGACCTGGTCTCCCGAGGGTGGGCCCCACTCCCATTGATCCTGAGGACCACAGACTGTGTGACCCAGACCTGGACTCCCGAGGGTGGGCCCCACTCCCACTGATCCTGAGGACCACAGAGTGTGTGACCCAGACCTGGACTCCCGAGGGTGGGCCCCACTCCCACTGATCCTGAGGACCACAGAGTGTGTGACCCAGACCTGGTCTCCCGAGGGTGGGCCCCACTCCCACTGATCCTGAGGACCACAGACTGTGTGACCCAGACCTGGACTCCCGAGGGTGGGCCCCACTCCCACTGATCCTGAGGACCACAGACTGTGTGACCCAGACCTGGACTCGCGATGGTGGGCCCCACTCCCACTGATCCTGAGGACCACAGACTGTGTGACCCAGACCTGGACTCCCGAGGGTGGGCCCCACTCCCACTGATCCTGAGGACCACAGACTGTGAGACCCAGACCTGGACTCCCGAGGGTGGGCCCCACTCCCACTGATCCTGAGGACCACAGACTGGGTGACCCAGACCTGGTCTCCCGAGGGTGGGCCCCACTCTCACTGATCCTGAGGACCACAGACTGTGTGACCCAGACCTGGACTCCCGAGGGTGGGCCCCACTCCCACTGATCCTGAGGACCACAGAGTGTGTGACCCAGACCTGGACTCCCGAGGGTGGGCCCCACTCCCACTGATCCTGAGGACCACAGACTGTGTGACCCAGACCTGGACTCCCGAGGGTGGGCCCCACTCCCACTGATCCTGAGGACCACAGACTGTGTGACCCAGACCTGGACTCCCGAGGGTGGGCCCCACTCCTACTGATCCTGAGGACCACAGACTTTGTGACCCAGACCTGGACTCCCGAGGGTGGGCCCCACTCCCACTGATCCTGAGGACCACAGACTGTGTGACCCAGACCTGGACTCCCGAGGGTGGGCCCCACTCCCACTGATCCTGAGGACCACAGACTGTGTGACCCAGACCTGGACTCCCGAGGATGGGCCCCACTCCCACTGATCCTGAGGACCACAGACTGTGTGACCCAGACCTGGTCTCCCGAGGGTGGGCCCCACTCCCACTGATCCTGAGGACCACAGACTGTGTGACACAGACCTGGTCTCCCGAGGGTGGGCCCCACTCCCACTGATCCTGAGGACCACAGAATGTGTGACCCAGACCTGGTCTCCCGAGGGTGGGCCCCACTCCCACTGATCCTGAGGACCACAGAATGTGTGACCCAGACCTGGTCTCCCGAGGGTGGGCCCCACTCCCACTGATCCTGAGGACCACAGACTGTGTGACCCAGACCTGGACTCCCGAGGGTGGGCCCCACTCCCACTGATCCTGAGGACCACAGACTGTGTGACACAGACCTGGTCTCCCGAGGGTGGGCCCCACTCCCACTGATCCTGAGGACCACAGACTGTGTGACCCAGACCTGGTCTCCCGAGGGTGGGCCCCACTCCCACTGATCCTGAGGACCACAGACTGTGTGACACAGACCTGGTCTCCCGAGGGTGGGCCCCACTCCCACTGATCCTGAGGACCACAGACTGTGTGACCCAGACCTGGTCTCCCGAGGTTGGGCCCCACTCCCACTGATCCTGAGCACCACAGACTGGGTGACACAGACCTGGACTCCCGAGGGTGGGCCCCACTCCCACTGATCCTGAGGACCACAGACTGTGTGACCCAGACCGGGACTCCCGAGGTTGGGCCCCACTCCCACTGATCCTGAGGACCACAGACTGTGTGACCCAGACCTGGTCTCCCGAGGGTGGGCCCCACTCCCACTGATCCTGAGGACCACAGAATGTGTGACCCAGACCTGGTCTCCCGAGGGTGGGCCCCACTCCCACTGATCCTGAGGACCACAGACTGGGTGACCCAGACCTGGACTCCCGAGGATGGGCCCCACTCCCACTGATCCTGAGGACCACAGACTGTGTGACCCAGACCTGGACTCCCGAGGGTGGGCCCCACTCCCACTGATCCTGAGGACCACAGACTGGGTGACCCAGACCTGGACTCCCGAGGGTGGGCCCCACTCCCACTGATCCTGAGGACCACAGACTGGGTGACCCAGACCTGGACTCCCGAGGATGGGCCCCACTCCCACTGATCCTGAGGACCACAGACTGTGTGACCCAGACCTGGACTCCCGAGGGTGGGCCCCACTCCCACTGATCCTGAGGACCACAGACTGTGTGACCCAGACCTGGTCTCCCGAGGGTGGGCCCCACTCCCACTGATCCTGAGGACCACAGACTGTGTGACCCAGACCTGGTCTCCCGAGGGTGGGCCCCACTCCCACTGATCCTGAGGACCACAGACTGTGTGACCCAGACCTGGACTCCCGAGGTTGGGCCCAACTCCCACTGATCCTGAGGACCACAGACTGTGTGACCCAGACCTGGACTCCCGAGGGTGGGCCCCATTCCCACTGATCCTGAGGACCACAGAATGTGTGACCCAGACCTGGACTCCCGAGGGTGGGCCCCACTCCCACTGATCCTGAGGACCACAGACTGTGTGACCCAGACCTGGACTCCCGAGGGTGGGCCCCACTCCCACTGATCCTGAGGACCACAGACTGTGTGACCCAGACCTGGTCTCCCGAGGGCGGGCCCCACTCCCACTGATCCTGAGGACCACAGACTGGGTGACCCAGACCTGGACTCCCGAGGGTGGGCCTCACTCCCACTGATCCTGAGGACCACAGACTGTGTGACACAGACCTGGACTCCCGAGGGTGGGCCCCACTCCCACTGATCCTGAGGACCACAGACTGTGTGACCCAGACCTGGTCTCCCGAGGGCGGGCCCCACTCCCACTGATCCTGAGGACCACAGACTGTGTGACCCAGACCTGGACTCCCGAGGGTGGGCCCCACTCCCACTGATCCTGAGGACCACAGAGTGTGTGACCCAGACCTGGTCTCCCGAGGGCGGGCCCCACTCCCACTGATCCTGAGGACCACAGACTGTGTGACACAGACCTGGACTCCCGAGGGTGGGCCTCACTCCCACTGATCCTGAGGACCACAGACTGTGTGACCCAGACCTGGTCTCCCGAGGGCGGGCCCCACTCCCACTGATCCTGAGGACCACAGACTGTGTGACCCAGACCTGGACTCCCGAGGGTGGGCCCCACTCCCACTGATCCTGAGGACCACAGACTGTGTGACACAGACCTGGTCTCCCGAGAGTGGGCCCCACTCCCACTGATCCTGAGGACCACAGACTGTGTGACACAGACCTGGACTCCCGAGGGTGGGCCCCACTCCCACTGATCCTGAGGACCACAGACTGTGTGACCCAGACCTGGACTCCCGAGGGTGGGCCCCACTCCCACTGATCTTGAGGACCACAGACTGTGTGACCCAGACCTGGTCTCCCGAGGGTGGGCCCCACTCCCACTGATCCTGAGGACCACAGACTGTGTGACCCAGACCTGGACTCCCGAGGGTGGGCCCCACTCCCACTGATCCTGAGGACCACAGACTGTGTGACCCAGACCTGATCTCCCGAGGATGGGCCCCACTCCCACTGATCCTGAGGACCACAGACTGTGTGACCCAGACCTGGTCTCCCGAGGGCGGGCCCCACTCCCACTGATCCTGAGGACGACAGACTGGGTGACCCAGACCTGGACTCCCGAGGATGGGCCCCACTCCCACTGATCCTGAGGACCACAGACTGTGAGACCCAGACCTGGACTCCCGAGGGTGGGCCCCACTCCCACTGATCCTGAGGACCACAGACTGTGTGACCCAGACCTGGTCTCCCGAGGGTGGGCCCCACTCCCACTGATCCTGAGGACCACAGACTGGGTGACCCAGACCTGATCTCCCGAGGGTGGGCCCCACTCCCACTGATCCTGAGGACCACAGACTGTGTGACACAGACCTGGTCTCCCGAGGGTGGGCCCCACTCCCACTGATCCTGAGGACCACAGACTGTGTGACCCAGACCTGGACTCCCGAGGGTGGGCCCCACTCCCACTGATCCTGAGGACCACAGACTGTGTGACCCAGACCGGGTCTCCCGAGGGTGGGCCCCACTCCCACTGATCCTGAGGACCACAGACTGTGTGACCCAGACCGGGTCTCCCGAGGGTGGGCCCCACTCCCACTGATCCTGAGGACCACAGACTGTGTGACCCAGACGTGGACACCCGAGGGTGGGCCCCACTCCCACTGATCCTGAGGACCACAGACTGTGTGACCCAGACGTGGACACCCGAGGGTGGGCCCCACTCCCACTGATCCTGAGGACCACAGACTGTGTGACCCAGACCTGGACTCCCGAGGGTGGGCCTCACTCCCACTGATCCTGAGGACCACAGACTGTGTGACCCAGACCTGGACTCCCGAGGGTGGGCCCCACTCCCATTGATCCTGAGGACCACAGACTGTGTGACACAGACCTGGACTCCCAAGGGTGGGCCCCACTCCCACTGATCCTGAGGACCACAGACTGTGTGACCCAGACCTGGACTCCCGAGGGTGGGCCCCACTCCCACTGATCCTGAGGACCACAGACTGTGTGACCCAGACCTGGACTCCCGAGGGTGGGCCCCACTCCCACTGATCCTGAGGACCACAGACTGGGTGACCCAGACCTGGTCTCCCGAGGGTGGGCCCCACTCTCACTGATCCTGAGGACCACAGACTGTGTGACCCAGACCTGGACTCCCGAGGGTGGGCCCCAATCCCACTGATCCTGAGGACCACAGACTGTGTGACACAGACCTGGACTCCCGAGGGTGGGCCCCACTCCCACTGATCCTGAGGACCACAGACTGTGTGACCCAGACCTGGTCTCCCGAGGGTGGGCCCCTCTCCCACTGATCCTGAGGACCACACACTGTGTGACCCAGACCTGGACTCCCGAGGGTGGGCCCCACTCCCACTGATCCTGAGGACCACAGACTGTGTGACCCAGACCTGGACTCCCGAGGGTGGGCCTCACTCCCACTGATCCTGAGGACCACAGACTGTGTGACCCAGACCTGGTCTCCCGAGGGTGGGCCCCACTCCCACTGATCCTCAGGACCACAGACTGTGTGACCCAGACCTGGTCTCCCGAGGGTGGGCCCCACTCCCACTGATCCTGAGGACCACAGACTGTGTGACCCAGTCCTGGACTCCCGAGGGTGGGCCCCACTCCCACTGATCCTGAGGACCACAGACTGTGTGACACAGACCTGGACTCCCGAGGGTGGGCCCCACTCCCACTGATCCTGAGGACCACAGACTGTGTGACCCAGACCTGGTCTCCCGAGGGTGGGCCCCACTCCCACTGATCCTGAGCACCACAGACTGTGTGACACAGACCTGGACTCCCGAGGGTGGGCCCCACTCGCACTGATCCTGAGGACCACAGACTGTGTGACCCAGACCTGGTCTCCCGAGGGTGGGCCTCACTCCCACTGATCCTGAGGACCACAGAGTGTGTGACCCAGACCTGGTCTCCCGAGGGTGGGCCCCAATCCCACTGATCCTGAGGACCACAGACTGTGCGACCCAGACCTGGACTCCCGAGGGTGGGTCCCACTCCCACTGATCCTGAGGACCACAGACTGTGTGACCCAGACCTGGTCTCCCGAGGGTGGGCCCCACTCCCACTGATCCTGAGGACCACAGACTGTGTGACACAGACCTGGACTCCCGAGGGTGGGCCCCACTCCCACTGATCCTGAGGACCACAGACTGTGTGACCCAGACCTGGACTCCCGAGGGTGGGCCCCACTCCCACTGATCCTGAGGACCACAGACTGTGTGACCCAGACCTGGTCTCCCGAGGGTGGGCCCCACTCCCACTGATCCTGAGGACCACAGACTGTGTGACCCAGACCTGGACTCCCGAGGGTGGGCCCCACTCCCACTGATCCTGAGGACCACAGACTGTGTGACCCAGACCTGGACTCCCGAGGGTGTGCCCCACTCCTACTGATCCTGAGGACCACAGACTGTGTGACCCAGACCTGGTCTCCCGAGGGTGGGCCCCACTCCCACTGATCGTGAGGACCACAGACTGTGTGACCCAGACCTGGTCTCCCGAGGGTGGGCCCCACTCCCACTGATCCTGAGGACCACAGACTGTGTGACACAGACCTGGTCTCCCGAGGGTGGGCCCCACTCCCACTGATCCTGAGGACCACAGACTGTGTGACCCAGACCTGGACTCCCGAGGGTGGGCCCCACTCCCACTGATCCTGAGGACCACAGACTGTGTGACCCAGACCTGGACTCCCGAGGGTGGGCCCCACTCCCACTGATCCTGAGGACCACAGACTGTGTGACACAGACCTGGACTCCCGAGGGTGGGCTCCACTCCCACTGATCCTGAGGACGACAGACTGTGTGACCAAGACCTGGACTCCCGAGGGTGGGCCCCACTCCCACTGATCCTGAGGACCACAGACTGTGTGACCCAGACCTGGTCTCCCGAGGGTGGGCCCCACTCCCACTGATCCTGAGGACCACAGACTGTGTGACCCAGACCTGGTCTCCCGAGGGTGGGCCCCACTCCCACTGATCCTGAGGACCACAGACTGTGTGACCCAGACCTGGACTCCCGAGGGTGGGCCCCACTCCCACTGATCCTGAGGACCACAGACTGTGTGACCCAGACCTGGTCTCCCGAGGGTGGGCCCCACTCCCACTGATCCTGAGGACCACAGACTGTGTGACCCAGACCTGGACTCCCGAGGGTGGGCCCCACTCCCACTGATCCTGAGGACGACAGACTGTGTGACCCAGACCTGGACTCCCGAGGGTGGGCCCCACTCCCACTGATCCTGAGGACCACAGACTGTGTGACCCAGACCTGGTCTCCCGAGGGTGGGCCCCACTCCCACTGATCCTGAGGACCACAGACTGGGTGACCCAGACCTGGACTCCCGAGGGTGTGCCCCACTCCCACTTATCCTGAGGACCACAGACTGTGTGACCCAGACCTGGTCTCCCGAGGGTGGGCCCCACTCCCACTGATCCTGAGGACCACAGACTGTGTGACCCAGACCTGGTCTCCCGAGGGTGGGCCCCACTCCCACTGATCCTGAGGACCACAGACTGTGTGACCCAGACCTGGACTCCCGAGGGTGGGCCCCACTCCCACTGATCCTGAGGACCACAGACTGTGTGACCCAGACCTGGTCTCCCGAGGGTGGGCCCCACTCCCACTGATCCTGAGGACCACAGACTGTGTGACCCAGACCTGGTCTCCCGAGGGTGGGCCCCACTCCCACTGATCCTGAGGACCACAGACTGTGTGACCCACACCTGGTCTCCCGAGGATGGGCCCCACTCCCACTGATCCTGAGGACCACAGACTTTGTGACCCAGACCTGGACTCCCGAGGGTGGGCCCCACTCCCACTGATCCTGAGGACCACAGACTGTGTGACACAGACCTGGACTCCCGAGGATGGGCCCCACTCCCACTGATCCTGAGGACCACAGACTGTGTGACCCAGACCTGGTCTCCCGAGGGTGGGCCCCACTCCCACTGATCCTGAGGACCACAGACTGTGTGACCCACACCTGGACTCCCGAGGGTGGGCCCCACTCCCACTGATCCTGAGGACCACAGACTGTGTGACACAGACCTGCTCTCCCGAGGGTGGGCCCCACTCCCACTGATCCTGAGGACCACAGAGTGTGTGACCCAGACCTGGTCTCCCGAGGGTGGGCCCCACTCCCACTGATCCTGAGGACCACAGACTGTGTGACCCAGACCTGGACTCCCGAGGGTGGGCCCCACTCCCACTGATCCTGAGGACCACACACTGTGTGACCCAGACCTGGACTCCCGAGGGTGGGCCCCACTCCCACTGATCCTGAGGACCACAGACTGTGTGACACAGACCTGGACTCCCGAGGGTGGGCCCCACTCCCACTGATCCTGAGGACCACAGACTGTGTGACCCAGACCTGGACTCCCGAGGGTGGGCCCCACTCCCACTGATCCTGAGGACCACAGACTGTGTGACCCAGACCGGGGACTCCCGAGGGTGGGCCCCACTCCCACTGATCCTGAGGACCACAGACTGTGTGACCCAGACCTGGTCTCCCGAGGGTGGGCCCCACTCCCACTGATCCTGAGGACCACAGACTGTGTGACACAGACCTGGACTCCCGAGGGTGGGCCCCACTCCCACTGATCCTGAGGACCACAGACTGTGTGACCCAGACCTGGTCTCCCGAGGTTGGGCCCCACTCCCACTGATCCTGAGGACCACAGACTGTGTGACCCAGACCTGGTCTCCCGAGGGTGGGCCCCACTCCCACTGATCCTGAGGACCACAGACTGTGTGACCCAGACCTGGACTCCCGAGGGTGGGCCCCACTCCCACTGATCCTGAGGACCACAGACTGTGTGACACAGACCTGGACTCCCGAGGGTGGGCCCCACTCCCACTGATCCTGAGGACCACACACTGTGTGACCCAGACCTGGACTCCCGAGGGTGGGCCCCACTCCCACTGATCCTGAGGACCACAGACTGTGTGACCCAGACCTGGACTCCCGAGGGTGGGCCCCACTCCCACTGATCCTGAGGACCACAGACTGTGTGACCCAGACCTGGTCTCCCGAGGGTGGGCCCCACTCCCACTGATCCTGAGGACCACAGACTGTGTGACCCAGACCTGGACTCCCGAGGGTGGGCCCCACTCCCACTGATCCTGAGGACCACAGACTGTGTGACCCACACCTGGTCTCCCGAGGGTGGGCCCCACTCCCACTGATCCTGAGGACCACAGACTGTGTGACCCAGACCTGGACTCCCGAGGGTGGGCCCCACTCCCACTGATCCTGAGGACCACAGACTGTGTGACCCAGACCTGGACTCCCGAGGGTGGGCCCCACTCCCACTGATCCTGAGGACCACAGACTGTGTGACCCACACCTGGTCTCCCGAGGGTGGGCCCCACTCCCACTGATCCTGAGGACCACAGACTGTGTGACCCAGACCTGGACTCCCGAGGGTGGGCCCCACTCCCACTGATCCTGAGGACCAAAGAGTGTGTGACCCAGACCTGGACTCCCGAGGGTGGGCCCCACTCCCACTGATCCTGAGGACCACAGACTGTGTGACCCAGACCTGGTCTCCCGAGGGTGGGCCCCACTCCCACTGATCCTGAGGACCACAGACTGTGTGACCCAGACCTGGACTCCCGAGGGTGGGCCTCACTCCCACTGATCCTGAGGACCACAGACTGTGTGACCCAGACCTGGTCTCCCGAGGGTGGGCCCCACTCCCACTGATCCTGAGGACCACAGACTGTGTGACCCACACCTGGTCTCCCGAGGGTGGGCCCCACTCCCACTGATCCTGAGGACCACAGACTGTGTGACCCAGACCTGGACTCCCGAGGGTGGGCCCCACTCCCACTGATCCTGAGGACCACAGACTGTGTGACCCAGACCTGGACTCCCGAGGGTGGGCCCCACTCCCACTGATCCTGAGGACCACAGACTGTGTGACCCAGACCTGGACTCCCGAGGGTGGGCCCCACTCCCACTGATCCTGAGGACCACAGACTGTGTGACCCAGACCTGGACTCCCGAGGGTGGGCCCCACTCCCACTGATCCTGAGGAGCACAGACTGTGTGACACAGACCTGGACTCCCGAGGGTGGGCCCCACTCCCACTGATCCTGAGGACCACAGACTGTGTGACCCAGACATGGACTCCCGAGGGTGGGCCCCACTCCCACTGATCCTGAGGACCACAGAGTGTGTGACCCAGACCTGGACTCCCGAGGGTGGGCCCCACTCCCACTGATCCTGAGGACCACAGACTGTGTGACCCAGACCTGGACTCCCGAGGGTGGGCCCCACTCCCACTGATCCTGAGGACCACAGACTGTGTGACCCAGACCTGGTCTCCCGAGGGTGGGCCCCACTCCCACTGATCCTGAGGACCACAGACTGTGTGACACAGACCTGGACTCCCGAGGGTGGGCCCCACTCCCACTGATCCTGAGGACCACAGACTGTGTGACCCAGACCTGGTCTCCAGAGGGTGGGCCCCACTCCCACTGATCCTGAGGACCACAGACTGTGTGACCCACACCTGGTCTCCCGAGGGTGGGCCCCACTCCCACTGATCCTGAGGACCACAGACTGTGTGACCCAGACCTGGTCTCCCGAGGTTGGGCCCCACTCCCACTGATCCTGAGGACCACAGACTGTGTGACCCAGACCTGGTCTCCCGAGGTTGGGCCCCACTCCCACTGATCCTGAGGACCACAGACTGTGTGACCCAGACCTGGTCTCCCGAGGGTGGGCCCCACTCCCACTGATCCTGAGGACCACAGACTGTGTGACACAGACCTGGACTCCCGAGGGTGGGCCCCACTCCCACTGATCCTGAGGACCACAGACTGTGTGACCCAGACCTGGTCTCCCGAGGTTGGGCCCCACTCCCACTGATCCTGAGGACCACAGACTGTGTGACCCAGACCTGGTCTCCCGAGGGTGGGCCCCACTCCCACTGATCCTGAGGACCACAGACTGTGTGACCCAGACCTGGACTCCCGAGGGTGGGCCCCACTCCCACTGATCCTGAGGACCACAGACTGTGTGACCCAGACCTGGACTCCCGAGGGTGGGCCCCACTCCCACTGATCCTGAGGACCACAGACTGTGTGACCCAGACCTGGTCTCCCGAGGGTGGGCCCCACTCCCACTGATCCTGAGGACCACAGACTGTGTGACCCAGACCTGGACTCCCGAGGGTGGGCCCCACTCCCACTGATCCTGAGGACCACAGACTGTGTGACCCAGACCTGGTCTCCCGAGGGTGGGCCCCACTCCCACTGATCCTGAGGACCACAGACTGTGTGACCCAGACCTGGACTCCCGAGGGTGGGCCCCACTCCCACTGATCCTGAGGACCACAGACTGTGTGACCCAGACCTGGACTCCCGAGGGTGGGCCCCACTCCCACTGATCCTGAGGACCACAGACTGTGTGACCCAGACCTGGTCTCCCGAGGTTGGGCCCCACTCCCACTGATCCTGAGGACCACAGACTGTGTGACACAGACCTGGACTCCCGAGGGTGGGCCCCACTCCCACTGATCCTGAGGACCACAGACTGTGTGACCCAGACCTGGTCTCCCGAGGGTGGGCCCCACTCCCACTGATCCTGAGGACCACAGACTGGGTGACCCAGACCTGGTCTCCCGAGGGTGGGCCCCACTCCCACTGATCCTGAGGACCACACACTCTGTGACCCTGACCTGGTCTCCCGAGGGTGGGCCCCACTCCCACTGATTCTGAGGACCACAGACTGTGTGACCCAGACCTGGACTCCCGAGGGTGGGCCTCACTCCCACTGATCCTGAGGACCACAGACTGTGTGACCCAGACCTGGACTCCCGAGGGTGGGCCCCACTCCCACTGATCCTGAGGACCACAGACTGTGCGACCCAGACCTGGACTCCCGAGGGTGGGCCCCACTCCCACTGATCCTGAGGACCACAGAATGTGTGACCCAGACCTGGTCTCCCGAGGGTGGGCCCCACTCCCACTGATCCTGAGGACCACAGACTGTGTGACCCAGACCTGGACTCCCGAGGGTGGGCCCCACTCCCACTGATCCTGAGGACCACAGACTGTGTGACCCAGACCTGGTCTCCCGAGGGTGGGCCCCACTCCCACTGATCCTGAGGACCACAGACTGTGTGACACAGACCTGGACTCCCGAGGGTGGGCCCCACTCCCACTGATCCTGAGGACCACAGAATGTGTGACCCAGACCGGGACTCCCGAGGTTGGGCCCCACTCCCACTGATCCTGAGGACCACAGACTGTGTGACCCAGACCTGGACACCCGAGGGTGGGCCCCACTCCCACTGATCCTGAGGACCACAGACTGTGTGACCCAGACCTGGTCTCCCGAGGGTGGGCCCCACTCCCACTGATCCTGAGGACTACAGACTGTGTGACCCAGACCTGGTCTCCCGAGGGTGGGCCCCACTCCCACTGATCCTGAGGACCACAGACTGTGTGACCCAGACCTGGTCTCCCGAGGGCGGGCCCCACTCCCACTGATCCTGAGGACCACAGAATGTGTGACCCAGACCTGGTCTCCCGAGGGTGGGCCCCACTCCCACTGATCCTGAGGACCACAGACTGGGTGACCCAGACCTGGACTCCCGAGGATGGGCCCCACTCCCACTGATCCTGAGGACCACAGACTGTGTGACCCAGACCTGGTCTCCCGAGGGTGGGCCCCACTCCCACTGATCCTGAGGACCACAGACTGGGTGACCCAGACCTGGACTCCCGAGGGTGGGCCCCACTCCCATTGATCCTGAAGACCACAGACTGTGTGACCCAGACCTGGTCTCCCGAGGGTGGGCCCCACTCCCATTGATCCTGAGGACCACAGACTGTGTGACCCAGACCTGGTCTCCCGAGGGTGGGCCCCACTCCCACTGATCCTGAGGACCACAGACTGTGTGACCCAGACCTGGTCTCCCGAGGGTGGGCCCCACTCCCAATGATCCTGAGGACCACAGACTGGGTGACCCAGACCTGGACTCCCGAGGGTGGGCCCCACTCCCACTGATCCTGAGGACCACAGACTGTGTGACCCAGACCTGGTCTCCCGAGGGTGGGCCCCACTCCCACTGATCCTGAGGACCACAGACTGGGTGACCCAGACCTGGACTCCCGAGGGTGGGCCCCACTCCCACTGATCCTGAGGACCACAGAATGTGTGACCCAGACCTGGACTCCCGAGGGTGGGCCCCACTCCCACTGATCCTGAGGACCACAGACTGTGTGACCCAGACCTCGACTCCCGAGGGTGGGCCCCACTCCCACTGATCCTGAGGACCACAGAGTGTGTGACCCAGACCTGGACTCCCGAGGGTGGGCCCCACTCCCACTGATCCTGAGGACCACAGAATGTGTGACCCAGACCTGGTCTCCCGAGGGCGGGCCCCACTCCCACTGATCCTGAGGACCACAGACTGTGTGACACAGACCTGGTCTCCCGAGGGTGGGCCCCACTCCCACTGATCCTGAGGACCACAGACTGTGTGACCCAGACCTCGACTCCCGAGGGTGGGCCCCACTCCCACTGATCCTGAGGACCACAGAGTGTGTGACCCAGACCTGGACTCCCGAGGGTGGGCCCCACTCCCACTGATCCTGAGGACCACAGACTGTGTGACCCAGACCTGGACTCCCGAGGATGGGCCCCACTCCCACTGATCCTGAGGACCACAGACTGTGTGACCCAGACCTGGTCTCCCGAGGGTGGGCCCCACTCCCACTGATCCTGAGGACCACAGACTGGGTGACCCAGACCTGGACTCCCGAGGGTGGGCCCCACTCCCATTGATCCTGAAGACCACAGACTGTGTGACCCAGACCTGGTCTCCCGAGGATGGGCCCCACTCCCATTGATCCTGAGGACCACAGACTGTGTGACCCAGACCTGGTCTCCCGAGGGTGGGCCCCACTCCCACTGATCCTGAGGACCACAGACTGTGTGACCCAGACCTGGTCTCCCGAGGGTGGGCCCCACTCCCAATGATCCTGAGGACCACAGACTGGGTGACCCAGACCTGGACTCCCGAGGGTGTGCCCCACTTCCACTGATCCTGAGGACCACAGACTGTGTGACCCAGACCTGGTCTCCCGAGGGTGGGCCCCACTCCCACTGATCCTGAGGACCACAGACTGGGTGACCCAGACCTGGACTCCCGAGGGTGGGCCCCACTCCCACTGATCCTGAGGACCACAGAATGTGTGACCCAGACCTGGACTCCCGAGGGTGGGCCCCACTCCCACTGATCCTGAGGACCACAGACTGTGTGACCCAGACCTCGACTCCCGAGGGTGGGCCCCACTCCCACTGATCCTGAGGACCACAGAGTGTGTGACCCAGACCTGGACTCCCGAGGGTGGGCCCCACTCCCACTGATCCTGAGGACCACAGAATGTGTGACCCAGACCTGGTCTCCCGAGGGCGGGCCCCACTCCCACTGATCCTGAGGACCACAGACTGTGTGACACAGACCTGGTCTCCCGAGGGTGGGCCCCACTCCCACTGATCCTGAGGACCACAGACTGTGTGACCCAGACCTCGACTCCCGAGGGTGGGCCCCACTCCCACTGATCCTGAGGACCACAGAGTGTGTGACCCAGACCTGGACTCCCGAGGGTGGGCCCCACTCCCACTGATCCTGAGGACCACAGACTGTGTGACCCAGACCTGGACTCCCGAGGGTGGGCCCCACTCCCACTGATCCTGAGGACCACAGACTGTGTGACCCAGACCTGGACTCCCGAGGGTGGGCCCCACTCCCACTGATCCTGAGGACCACAGACTGTATGACACAGACCTGGACTCCCGAGGGTGGGCCCCACTCCCACTGATCCTGAGGACCACAGACTGTGTGACCCAGACCTGGTCTCCCGAGGGCGGGCCCCACTCCCACTGATCCTGAGGACCACAGACTGTGTGACCCAGACCTGGTCTCCCGAGGGTGGGCCCCACTCCCACTGATCCTGAGGACCACAGACTGTGTGACCCAGACCTGGACTCCCGAGGGTGGGCCCCACTCCCACTGATCCTGAGGACCACAGAATGTGTGACACAGACCTGGACTCCCGAGGGTGGGCCCCACTCCCACTGATCCTGAGGACCACAGACTGTGTGACCCAGACCTGGTCTCCCGAGGGTGGGCCCCACTCCCACTGATCCTGAAGACCACAGACTGTGTGACCCAGTCCTGGTCTCCCGAGGGTGGGCCTCACTCCCACTGATCCTGAGGACCACAGACTGTGTGACCCAGACCTGGTCTCCCGAGGGCGGGCCCCACTCCCACTGATCCTGAGGACCACAGACTGGGTGACACAGACCTGGACTCCCGAGGGCGGGCCCCAATCCCACTGATCCTGAGGACCACAGACTGGGTGACCCAGACCTGGACTCCCGAGGGTGGGCCCCACTCCCACTGATCCTGAGGACCACAGACTGTGTGACCCAGACCTGGTCTCCCGAGGGTGGGCCCCACTCCCACTGATCCTGAGGACCACAGACTGTGTGACACAGACCTGGTCTCCCGAGGGTGGGCCCCACTCCCACTGATCCTGAGGACCACAGAGTGTGTGACCCAGACCTGGACTCCCGAGGGTGGGCCCCACTCCCACTGATCCTGAGGACCACAGACTGGGTGACCCAGACCTGGTCTCCCGAGGGTGGGCCTCACTCCCACTGATCCTGAGGACCACAGACTGGGTGACCCAGACCTGGTCTCCCGAGGGTGGGCCCCACTCCCACTGATCCTGAGGACCACAGAGTGTGTGACCCAGACCTGATCTCCCGAGGATGGGCCCCACTCCCACTGATCCTGAGGACCACAGAATGTGTGACCCAGACCTGGACTCCCGAGGGTGGGCCTCACTCCCACTGATCCTGAGGACCACAGACTGTGTGACCCAGTCCTGGACTCCCGAGGGTGGGCCTCACTCCCACTGATCCTGAGGACCACAGACTGTGTGACCCAGACCTGGTCTCCCGAGGGTGGGCCTCACTCCCACTGATCCTGAGGACCACAGACTGGGTGACCCAGACCTGGACTCCCGAGGGTGGGCCCCAATCCCACTGATCCTGAGGACCACAGAATGTGTGACCCAGACCTGGTCTCCCGAGGGTGGGCCCCACTCCCACTGATCCTGAGGACCACAGACTGTGTGACACAGACCTGGACTCCCGAGGGTGGGCCCCACTCCCACTGATCCTGAGGACCACAGACTGTGTGACCCAGACCTGGACTCCCGAGGGTGGGCCCCACTCCCACTGATCCTGAGGACCACAGACTGTGTGACCCAGACCTGGTCTCCCGAGTGTGGGCCCCACTCCCACTGATCCTGAGGACCACAGACTGTGTGACCCAGACCTGGACTCCAGAGGGTGGGCCCCACTCCCACTGATCCTGAGGACCACAGACTGTGTGATCCAGACCTGGACTCCCGAGGGTGGGCCCCACTCCCACTGATCCTGAGGACCACACACTGTGTGACCCAGACCTGGTCTCCCGAGGGTGGGCCCCACTCCCACTGATCCTGAGGACCACAGACTGTGTGACCCAGACCGGGTCTCCCGAGGGTGGGCCCCACTCCCACTGATCCTGAGGACCACAGACTGGGTGACCCAGACCTGGTCTCCCGAGGGTGGGCCTCACTCCCACTGATCCTGAGGACCACAGACTGGGTGACCCAGACCTGGTCTCCCGAGGGTGGGCCCCACTCCCACTGATCCTGAGGACCACAGAGTGTGTGACCCAGACCTGATCTCCCGAGGATGGGCCCCACTCCCACTGATCCTGAGGACCACAGAATGTGTGACCCAGACCTGGACTCCCGAGGGTGGGCCTCACTCCCACTGATCCTGAGGACCACAGACTGTGTGACCCAGTCCTGGACTCCCGAGGGTGGGCCTCACTCCCACTGATCCTGAGGACCACAGACTGTGTGACCCAGACCTGGTCTCCCGAGGGTGGGCCTCACTCCCACTGATCCTGAGGACCACAGACTGGGTGACCCAGACCTGGACTCCCGAGGGTGGGCCCCAATCCCACTGATCCTGAGGACCACAGAATGTGTGACCCAGACCTGGTCTCCCGAGGGTGGGCCCCACTCCCACTGATCCTGAGGACCACAGACTGTGTGACACAGACCTGGTCTCCCGAGGGTGGGCCCCACTCCCACTGATCCTGAGGACCACAGACTGTGTGACCCAGACCTGGACTCCCGAGGGTGGGCCCCACTCCCACTGATCCTGAGGACCACAGACTGTGTGACCCAGACCTGGTCTCCCGAGTGTGGGCCCCACTCCCACTGATGCTGAGGACCACAGACTGTGTGACCCAGACCTGGACTCCAGAGGGTGGGCCCCACTCCCACTGATCCTGAGGACCACAGACTGTGTGATCCAGACCTGGACTCCCGAGGGTGGGCCCCACTCCCACTGATCCTGAGGACCACACACTGTGTGACCCAGACCTGGTCTCCCGAGGGTGGGCCCCACTCCCACTGATCCTGAGGACCACAGACTGTGTGACCCAGACCTGGTCTCCCGAGGGTGGGCCCCACTCCCACTGATCCTGAGGACCACAGACTGTGTGACCCAGACCTGGTCTCCCGAGGGTGGGCCCCACTCCCACTGATCCTGAGGACCACACACTGTGTGACCCAGACCTGGACTCCCGAGGGTGGGCCCCACTCCCACTGATCCTGAGGACCACAGACTGTGTGACCCAGACCTGGACTCCCGAGGGTGGGCCCCACTCCCACTGATCCTGAGGACCACAGACTGGGTGACCCAGACCTGGACTCCCGAGGATGGGCCCCACTCCCACTGATCCTGAGGACCACAGACTGGGTGATCCAGACCTGGTCTCCCGAGGGTGGGCCCCACTCCCACTGATCCTGAGGACCACAGACTGTGTGACCCAGACCTGGTCTCCCGAGGATGGGCCCCACTCCCACTGATCCTGAGGACCACAGACTGTGTGACCCAGACCTGGTCTCCCGAGGGTGGGCCCCACTCCCACTGATCCTGAGGACCACAGACTGTGTGACCCAGACCTGGACTCCCGAGGGTGGGCCCCAATCCCACTGATCCTGAGGACCACAGACTGTGTGACCCAGACCTGGACTCCCGAGGGTGGGCCCCACTCCCACTGATCCTGAGGACCACAGACTGTGTGACCCAGACGTGGACACCCGAGGGTGGGCCCCACTCTCACTGATGCTGAGTACCACAGACTGTGTGACCCAGACCTGGACTCCCGAGGGTGGGCCTCACTCCCACTGATCCTGAGGACCACAGACTGTGTGACCCAGACCTGGACTCCCGAGGGTGGGCCCCACTCCCACTGATCCTGAGGACCACAGACTGTGTGACCCAGACCTGGACTCCCAAGGGTGGGCCCCACTCCCACTGATCCTGAGGACCACAGACTGTGTGACCCAGACCTGGTCTCCCGAGGGTGGGCCCCACTCCCACTGATCCTGAGGACCACAGACTGTGTGACCCAGACCTGGACTCCCAAGGGTGGGCCCCACTCCCACTGATCCTGAGGACCACAGACAGTGTGACCCAGACCTGGACTCCCGAGGGTGGGCCCCACTCCCACTGATCCTGAGGACCACAGACTGTGTGACCCAGACCTGGACTCCCGAGGGTGGGCCCCACTCCCACTGATCCTGAGGACCACAGACTGTGAGACCCAGACCTGGACTCCCGAGAGTGGGCCCCACTCCCACTGATCCTGAGGACCACAGACTGTGTGACCCAGACCTGGACTCCCGAGGGCGGGCCCCACTCCCACTGATCCTGAGGACCACAGACTGTGTGACCCAGACCTGGTCTCCCGAGGGAGGGCCCCACTCCCACTGATCCTGAGGACCACAGACTGTGTGACCCAGACCTGGTCTCCCGAGGGTGGGCCCCACTCCCACTGATCCTGAGGACCACAGACTGTGTGACCCAGACCTGGTCTCCCGAGGGTGGGCCCCACTCCCACTGATCCTGAGGACCACAGACTGTGTGACCCAGACCTGGTCTCCCGAGGGTGGGCCCCACTCCCACTGATCCTGAGGACAACAGACTGTGTGACCCAGTCCTGGACTCCCGAGGGTGGGCCCCACTCCCACTGATCCTGAGGACCACAGACTGTGTGACCCAGACCTGGTCTCCCGAGGGTGGGCCCCACTCCCACTGATCCTGAGGACCACAGACTGTGTGACCCAGACCTGGACTCCCGAGGGTGGGCCCCAATCCCACTGATCCTGAGGACCACAGACTGTGTGACCCAGACCTGGACTCCCGAGGGTGGGCCCCACTCCCACTGATCCTGAGGACCACAGACTGTGTGACCCAGACGTGGACACCCGAGGGTGGGCCCCACTCTCACTGATGCTGAGGACCACAGACTGTGTGACCCAGACCTGGACTCCCGAGGGTGGGCCTCACTCCCACTGATCCTGAGGACCACAGACTGTGTGACCCAGACCTGGACTCCCGAGGGTGGGCCCCACTCCCACTGATCCTGAGGACCACAGACTGTGTGACCCAGACCTGGACTCCCAAGGGTGGGCCCCACTCCCACTGATCCTGAGGACCACAGACTGTGTGACCCAGACCTGGTCTCCCGAGGGTGGGCCCCACTCCCACTGATCCTGAGGACCACAGACTGTGTGACCCAGACCTGGACTCCCAAGGGTGGGCCCCACTCCCACTGATCCTGAGGACCACAGACAGTGTGACCCAGACCTGGACTCCCGAGGGTGGGCCCCACTCCCACTGATCCTGAGGACCACAGACTGTGTGACCCAGACCTGGACTCCCGAGGGTGGGCCCCACTCCCACTGATCCTGAGGACCACAGACTGTGAGACCCAGACCTGGACTCCCGAGAGTGGGCCCCACTCCCACTGATCCTGAGGACCACAGACTGTGTGACCCAGACCTGGACTCCCGAGGGCGGGCCCCACTCCCACTGATCCTGAGGACCACAGACTGTGTGACCCAGACCTGGTCTCCCGAGGGTGGGCCCCACTCCCACTGATCCTGAGGACCACAGACTGTGTGACCCAGACCTGGTCTCCCGAGGGTGGGCCCCACTCCCACTGATCCTGAGGACCACAGACTGTGTGACCCAGACCTGGTCTCCCGAGGGTGGTCCCCACTCCCACTGATCCTGAGGACCACAGACTGTGTGACCCAGACCTGGTCTCCCGAGGGTGGGCCCCACTCCCACTGATCCTGAGGACCACAGACTGTGTGACCCAGTCCTGGACTCCCGAGGGTGGGCCCCACTCCCACTGATCCTGAGGACCACAGACTGTGTGACCCAGACCTGGTCTCCCGAGGGTGGGCCCCACTCCCACTGATCCTGAGGACCACAGACTGTGTGACCCAGACCTGGACTCCCGAGGGTGGGCCTCACTCCCACTGATCCTGAGGACCACAGACTGTGTGACCCAGACCTGGACTCCCGAGGGTGGGCCCCACTCCCACTGTTCCTCAGGACCACAGACTGTGTGACCCAGACCTGGTCTCCCGAGGGTGGGCCCCACTCCCACTGATCCTGAGGACCACAGACTGTGTGACCCAGACCTGGACTCCCGAGGGTGGGCCCCACTCCCACTGATCCTGAGGACCACAGACTGTGTGACCCAGACCTGGACTCCCGAGGGTGGGCCCCACTCCCACTGATCCTGAGGACCACAGACTGTGTGACCCAGACATGGACTCCCGAGGGTGGGCCTCACTCCCACTGATCCTGAGGACCAAAGACTGTGTGACACAGACCTGGTCTCCCGAGGGTGGGCCCCACTCCCACTGATCCTGAGGACCACAGATTGTGTGACCCAGACCTGGACTCCCGAGGGTGGGCCCCACTCCCACTGATCCTGAGGACCACAGACTGTGTGACCCAGACCTGGACTCCCGAGGGTGGGCCCCACTCCCACTGATCCTGAGCACCACAGACTGGGTGACCCAGACCTGGACTCCCGAGGGTGGGCCCCACTCCCACTGATCCTGAGCACCACAGACTGTGTGACCCAGACCTGGACTCCCGAGGGTGGGCCCCACTCCCACTGATCCTGAGCACCACAGACTGGGTGACCCAGACCTGGACTCCCGAGGATGGGCCCCACTCCCACTGATCCTGAGGACCACAGACTGGGTGATCCAGACCTGGTCTCCCGAGGGTGGGCCCCACTCCCACTGATCCTGAGGACCACAGACTGTGTGACCCAGACCTGGACTCCCGAGGGTGGGCCCCACTCCCACTGATCCTGAGGACCACAGACTGTGTGACCCAGACCTGGACTCCCGAGGGTGGGCCCCACTCCCACTGATCCTGAGGACCAAAGACTGTGTGACCCAGACCTGGTCTCCCGAGGGTGGGCCCCACTCCCACTGATCCTGAGGACCACAGACTGTGTGACCCAGACCTGGTCTCCCGAGGGTGGGCCCCACTCCCACTGATCCTGAGGACCACAGACTGTGTGACCCAGACCTGGACTCCCGAGGGTGGGCCCCAATCCCACTGATCCTGAGGACCACAGACTGTGTGACCCAGACCTGGACTCCCGAGGGTGGGCCCCACTCCCACTGATCCTGAGGACCACAGACTGTGTGACCCAGACGTGGACACCCGAGGGTGGGCCCCACTCTCACTGATGCTGAGGACCACAGACTGTGTGACCCAGACCTGGACTCCCGAGGGTGGGCCTCACTCCCACTGATCCTGAGGACCACAGACTGTGTGACCCAGACCTGGACTCCCGAGGGTGGGCCCCACTCCCACTGATCCTGAGGACCACAGACTGTGTGACCCAGACCTGGACTCCCAAGGGTGGGCCCCACTCCCACTGATCCTGAGGACCACAGACTGTGTGACCCAGACCTGGTCTCCCGAGGGTGGGCCCCACTCCCACTGATCCTGAGGACCACAGACTGTGTGACCCAGACCTGGACTCCCGAGGGTGGGCCCCACTCCCACTGATCCTGAGGACCACAGACTGTGAGACCCAGACCTGGACTCCCGAGAGTGGGCCCCACTCCCACTGATCCTGAGGACCACAGACTGTGTGACCCAGACCTGGACTCCCGAGGGCGGGCCCCACTCCCACTGATCCTGAGGACCACAGACTGTGTGACCCAGACCTGGTCTCCCGAGGGTGGGCCCCACTCCCACTGATCCTGAGGACCACAGACTGTGTGACCCAGACCTGGTCTCCCGAGGGTGGGCCCCACTCCCACTGATCCTGAGGACCACAGACTGTGTGACCCAGACCTGGTCTCCCGAGGGTGGGCCCCACTCCCACTGATCCTGAGGACCACAGACTGTGTGACCCAGACCTGGTCTCCCGAGGGTGGGCCCCACTCCCACTGATCCTGAGGACAACAGACTGTGTGACCCAGTCCTGGACTCCCGAGGGTGGGCCCCACTCCCACTGATCCTGAGGACCACAGACTGTGTGACCCAGACCTGGTCACCCGAGGGTGGGCCCCACTCCCACTGATCCTGAGGACCACAGACTGTGTGACCCAGACCTGGACTCCCGAGGGTGGGCCCCAATCCCACTGATCCTGAGGACCACAGACTGTGTGACCCAGACCTGCTCTCCCGAGGGTGGGCCCCACTCCCACTGATCCTGAGGACCACAGACTGTGTGACCCAGACCGGGTCTCCCGAGGGTGGGCCCCACTCCCACTGATCCTGAGGACCACAGACTGTGTGACCCAGACCTGGTCTCCCGAGGGTGGGCCTCACTCCCACTGATCCTGAGGACCACAGACTGTGTGACCCAGACCTGGACTCGCGAGGGTGGGCCCCACTCCCACTGATCCTGAGGACCACACACTGTGTGACCCAGACCTGGACTCCCGAGGGTGGGCCCCACTCCCACTGATCCTGAGGACCACAGACTGTGTGACCCAGACCTGGACTCCCGAGGGTGGGCCCCACTCCCACTGATCCTGAGGACCACAGACTGTGTGACCCAGACCTGGACTCCCGAGGGTGGGCCCCACTCTCACTGATCCTGAGGACCACACACTGTGTGACCCAGACCTGGACTCCCGAGGGTGGGCCCCACTCCCACTGATCCTGAGGACCACAGACTGTGTGACCCAGACCTGGTCTCCCGAGGGTGGGCCCCACTCCCACTGATCCTGAGGACCACAGACTGGGTGACCCAGACCTGGACTCCCGAGGGTGGGCCCCACTCCCACTGATCCTGAGGACCACAGACTGTGTGACCCAGACCTGGACTCCCGAGGGTGGGCCCCACTCCCACTGATCCTGAGGACCAAAGAGTGTGTGACCCAGACCTGGACTCCCGAGGGTGGGCCCCACTCCCACTGATCCTGAGGACCACAGACTGTGTGACCCAGACCTGGACTCCCGAGGGTGGGCCCCACTCCCACTGATCCTGAGGACCACACACTGTGTGACCCAGACCTGGACTCCCGAGGGTGGGCCCCACTCCCACTGATCCTGAGGACCACAGACTGTGTGACCCAGACCTGGTCTCCCGAGGGTGGGCCCCACTCCCACTGATCCTGAGGACCACAGACTGGGTGACCCAGACCTGGACTCCCGAGGGTGGGCCCCACTCCCACTGATCCTGAGGACCACAGACTGTGTGACCCACACCTGGTCTCCCGAGGGTGGGCCCCACTCCCACTGATCCTGAGGACCACAGACTGTGTGATCCAGACCTGGTCTCCCGAGGGTGGGCCCCACTCCCACTGATCCTCAGGACCACAGACTGTGTGACCCAGACCTGGACTCCCGAGGGTGGGCCCCACTCCCACTGATCCTGAGGACCACAGACTGGGTGACCCAGACCTGGACTCCCGAGGGTGGGCCCCACTCCCACTGATCCTGAGGACCACAGACTGTGTGACCCAGACCTGGACTCCCGAGGGTGGGCCCCACTCCCACTGATCCTGAGGACCACAGACTGTGTGACCCAGACCTGGACTCCCGAGGGTGGGCCCCACTCCCACTGATCCTGAGGACCACAGACTGTGTGACCCAGACCTGGACTCCCGAGGGTGGGCCCCACTCCCACTGATCCTGAGGACCACAGACTGTGTGACCCAGACCTGGACTCCCGAGGGTGGGCCCCACTCCCACTGATCCTGAGGACCACAGACTGTGTGACCCAGACCTGGACTCCCGAGGGTGGGCCCCACTCCCACTGATCCTGAGGACCACAGACTGTGTGACCCAGACCTGGTCTCCCGAGGGTGGGCCCCACTCCCACTGATCCTGAGGACCAAAGAGTGTGTGACCCAGACCTGGACTCCCGAGGGTGGGCCCCACTCCCACTGATCCTGAGGACCAAAGAGTGTGTGACCCAGACCTGGACTCCCGAGGGTGGGCCCCACTCCCACTGATCCTGAGGACCACAGACTGGGTGACCCAGACCTGGACTCCCGAGGGTGGGCCCCAATCCCACTGATCCTGAGGACCACAGACTGTGTGACCCAGACCTGGACTCCCGAGGGTGGGCCCCACTCCCACTGATCCTGAGGACCACAGACTGTGTGACCCAGACCTGGACTCCCAAGGGTGGGCCCCACTCCCACTGATCCTGAGGACCACAGACTGTGTGACCCAGACCTGGACTCCCGAGGGTGGGCCCCACTCCCACTGATCCTGAGGACCACAGACTGTGTGACCCAGACCTGGACTCCCGAGGGTGGGCCCCACTCCCACTGATCCTCAGGACCACAGACTGTGTGACCCAGACCTGGACTCCCGAGGGTGGGCCCCACTCCCACTGATCCTGAGGACCACAGACTGTGTGACCCAGACCTGGACTCCCGAGGGTGGGCCCCACTCCCACTGATCCTGAGGACCAAAGAGTGTGTGACCCAGACCTGGACTCCCGAGGGTGGGCCCCACTCCCACTGATCCTGAGGACCACAGACTGTGTGACCCAGACCTGGTCTCCCGAGGGTGGGCCCCACTCCCACTGATCCTGAGGACCACAGACTGGGTGACCCAGACCTGGACTCCCGAGGGTGGGCCCCACTCCCACTGATCCTGAGGACCACAGACTGTGTGACCCACACCTGGTCTCCCGAGGGTGGGCCCCACTCCCACTGATCCTGAGGACCACAGACTGTGTGATCCAGACCTGGTCTCCCGAGGGTGGGCCCCACTCCCACTGATCCTCAGGACCACAGACTGTGTGACCCAGACCTGGACTCCCGAGGGTGGGCCCCACTCCCACTGATCCTGAGGACCACAGACTGGGTGACCCAGACCTGGACTCCCGAGGGTGGGCCCCACTCCCACTGATCCTGAGGACCACAGACTGTGTGACCCAGACCTGGACTCCCGAGGGTGGGCCCCACTCCCACTGATCCTGAGGACCACAGACTGTGTGACCCAGACCTGGACTCCCGAGGGTGGGCCCCACTCCCACTGATCCTGAGGACCACAGACTGTGTGACCCAGACCTGGACTCCCAAGGGTGGGCCCCACTCCCACTGATCCTGAGGACCACAGACTGTGTGACCCAGACCTGGACTCCCGAGGGTGGGCCCCACTCCCACTGATCCTGAGGACCACAGACTGTGTGACCCAGACCTGGACTCCCGAGGGTGGGCCCCACTCCCACTGATCCTGAGGACCACAGACTGTGTGACCCAGACCTGGTCTCCCGAGGGTGGGCCCCACTCCCACTGATCCTGAGGACCAAAGAGTGTGTGACCCAGACCTGGACTCCCGAGGGTGGGCCCCACTCCCACTGATCCTGAGGACCAAAGAGTGTGTGACCCAGACCTGGACTCCCGAGGGTGGGCCCCACTCCCACTGATCCTGAGGACCACAGACTGTGTGACCCAGACCTGGACTCCCGAGGGTGGGCCCCACTCCCACTGATCCTGAGGACCACAGACTGTGTGACCCAGACCTGGACTCCCAAGGGTGGGCCCCACTCCCACTGATCCTGAGGACCTCAGACTGTGTGACCCAGACCTGGACTCCCGAGGGTGGGCCCCACTCCCACTGATCCTGAGGACCACAGACTGTGTGACCCAGACCTGGACTCCCGAGGGTGGGCCCCACTCCCACTGATCCTGAGGACCACAGACTGTGTGACCCAGACCTGGTCTCCCGAGGGTGGGCCCCAATCCCACTGATCCTGAGGACCACAGACTGTGTGACACAGACCTGGACTCCCGAGGGTGGGCCCCTCTCCCACTGATCCTGAGGACCACAGACTGTGTGACCCAGACCTGGACTCCCGAGGGTGGGCCCCACTCTCACTGATCCTGAGGACCACAGACTGTGTGACACAGACCTGGTCTCCCGAGGGTGGGCCTCACTCCCATTGATCCTGAGGACCACAGACTGTGTGACCCAGACCTGGTCTCCCGAGGGTGGGCCCCACTCCCACTGATCCTGAGGACCACAGACTGTGTGACACAGACCTGGACTCCCGAGGGTGGGCCCCTCTCCCACTGATCTTGAGGACCACAGACTGTGTGACCCAGACCTGGTCTCCCGAGGGTGGGCCCCTCTCCCACTGATCCTGAGGACCACAGACTGTGTGACCCAGACCTGGACTCCCGAGGGTGGGCCCCACTCCCACTGATCCTGAGGACCACAGAGTGTGTGACCCAGACCTGGACTCCCGAGGGTGGGCCCCACTCCCACTGATCCTGAGGACCACAGACTGTGTGACCCAGACCTGGACTCCCGAGGGTGGGCCCCACTCCCACTGATCCTGAGGACCACAGACTGTGTGACCCAGACCTGGACTCCCGAGGGTGGGCCCCACTCCCACTGATCCTGAGGACCACAGACTGTGTGACCCAGACCTGGACTCCCGAGGGTGGGCCCCACTCCCACTGATCCTGAGGACCACAGACTGTGTGACCCAGACCTGGACTCCCGAGGGTGGGCCCCACTCCCACTGATCCTGAGGACCACAGACTGTGTGACCCAGACCTGGACTCCCGAGGGTGGGCCCCACTCCCACTGATCCTGAGGACCACAGACTGTGTGACCCAGACCTGGACTCCCGAGGGTGGGCCCCACTCCCACTGATCCTGAGGACCACAGAGTGTGTGACCCAGACCTGGACTCCCGAGGGTGGGCCTCACTCCCACTGATCCTGAGGACCACAGACTGTGTGACCCAGACCTGGACTCCCGAGGGTGGGCCCCACTCCCACTGATCCTGAGGACCACAGAGTGTGTGACCCAGACCTGGACTCCCGAGGGTGGGCCCCACTCCCACTGATCCTGAGGACCACAGACTGGGTGACCCAGACCGGGGACTCCCGAGGGTGGGCCCCACTCCCACTGATCCTGAGGACCACAGACTGTGTGACCCAGACCTGGTCTCCCGAGGGTGGGCCTCACTCCCACTGATCCTGAGGACCACAGACTGTGTGACCCAGACCTGGACTCCCGAGGGTGGGCCCCAATCCCACTGATCCTGAGGACCACAGACTGTGTGACCCAGACCTGGTCTCCCGAGGGTGGGCCCCACTCCCACTGATCCTGAGGACCACAGACTGTGTGACCCAGACCTGGTCTCCCGAGGGTGGGCCCCACTCCCACTGATCCTGAGGACCACAGAGTGTGTGACCCAGACCTGGACTCCCGAGGGTGGGCCCCACTCCCACTGATCCTGAGGACCACAGACTGTGTGACACAGACCTGGACTCCCGAGGGTGGGCCCCACTCCCACTGATCCTGAGGACCACAGACTGTGTGACCCTGACCTGGACTCCCGAGGGTGGGTCCCACTCCCACTGATCCTGAGGACCACAGACTGTGAGACCCAGACCTGGTCTCCCGAGGGTGGGCCCCACTCCCACTGATCCTGAGGACCACAGACTGTGTGACCCAGACCTGGTCTCCCGAGGGTGGGCCCCACTCCCACTGATCCTGAGGACCACAGACTGTGTGACCCAGACCTGGTCTCCCGAGGGTGGGCCCCACTCCCACTGATCCTGAGGACCACAGACTGTGTGACCCAGACCTGGACTCCCGAGGGTGGGCCCCACTCCCACTGATCCTGAGGACCACAGAGTGTGTGACCCAGACCTGGTCTCCCGAGGGTGGGCCCCACTCCCACTGATCCTGAGGACCACAGACTGGGTGACCCAGACCTGGACTCCCGAGGGTGGGCCCCACTCCCACTGATCCTGAGGACCACAGACTGTGTGACCCAGACCTGGACTCCCGAGGGTGGGCCCCACTCCCACTGATCCTGAGGACCACAGACTGGGTGACCCAGACCTGGACTCCCGAGGGTGGGCCCCACTCCCACTGATCCTGAGGACCACAGACTGTGTGACCCAGACCTGGACTCCCGAGGGTGGGCCCCACTCCCACTGATCCTGAGGACCACAGACTGTGTGACCCAGACCTGGACTCGCGAGGGTGGGCCCCACTCCCACTGATCCTGAGGACTACAGACTGTGTGACCCAGACCTGGACTCCCGAGGGTGGGCCCCACTCCCACTGATCCTGAGGACCACAGACTGTGTGACCCAGACCTGGACTCCCGAGGGTGGGCCCCACTCCCACTGATCCTGAGGACCACAGACTGTGTGACACAGACCTGGACTCCCGAGGGTGGGCCCCACTCCCACTGATCCTGAGGACCACAGACTGTGTGACCCAGACCTGGTCTCCCGAGGGTGGGCCCCACTCCCACTGATCCTGAGGACCACAGACTGTGTGACCCAGACCTGGTCTCCCGAGGGTGGGCCCCACTCCCACTGATCCTGAGGACCACAGACTGTGTGACCCAGACCTGGTCTCCCGAGGGTGGGCCCCACTCCCACTGATCCTGAGGACCACACACTGTGTGACCCAGACCTGGTCTCCCGAGGGTGGGCCCCACTCCCACTGATCCTGAGGACCACAGACTGTGTGACCCAGACCTGGACTCCCGAGGGTGGGCCCCACTCCCACTGATCCTGAGGACTACAGACTGTGTGACCCAGACCTGGACTCCCGAGGGTGGGCCCCACTCCCACTGATCCTGAGGACCACAGACTGTGTGACACAGACCTGGACTCCCGAGGGTGGGCCCCACTCCCACTGATCCTGAGGACCACAGACTGTGTGACCCAGACCTGGACTCCCGAGGGTGGGCCCCACTCCCACTGATCCTGAGGACCACAGACTGTGTGACCCAGACCTGGTCTCCCGAGGGTGGGCCCCACTCCCACTGATCCTGAGGACCACAGACTGTGTGACCCAGACCTGGACTCCCGAGGGTGGGCCCCACTCCCACTGATCCTGAGGACCACAGACTGTGTGACCCAGACCTGGTCTCCCGAGGGTGGGCCCCACTCCCACTGATCCTGAGGACCACAGACTGTGTGACCCAGACCTGGACTCCCGAGGGTGGGCCCCACTCCCACTGATCCTGAGGACCACAGACTGTGTGACCCAGACCTGGACTCCCGAGGGTGGGCCCCACTCCCACTGATCCTGAGGACCACAGACTGTGTGACCCAGACCTGGTCTCCCGAGGGTGGGCCCCACTCCCACTGATCCTGAGGACCACAGACTGTGTGACCCAGACCTGGACTCCCGAGGGTGGGCCCCACTCCCACTGATCCTGAGGACCACAGACTGGGTGACCCAGACCTGGTCTCCCGAGGGTGGGCCCCACTCCCACTGATCCTGAGGACCACAGACTGTGTGACCCACACCTGGACTCCCGAGGGTGGGCCCCACTCCCACTGATCCTGAGGACCACAGACTGTGTGACCCAGACCTGGACTCCCGAGGGTGGGCCCCACTCCCACTGATCCTGAGGACCACAGACTGTGTGACCCAGACCTGGTCTCCCGAGGGTGGGCCCCACTACCACTGATCCTGAGGACCACAGACTGTGTGACCCTGACCTGGACTCCCGAGGGTGGGCCCCACTCCCACTGATCCTGAGGACCACAGACTGTGTGACCCAGACCTGGTCTCCCGAGGGTGGGCCCCACTCCCACTGATCCTGAGGACCACAGACTGTGTGACCCAGACCTGGACTCCCGAGGGTGGGCCCCACTCCCACTGATCCTGAGGACCACAGACTGTGTGACCCAGACCTGGTCTCCCGAGGGTGGGCCCCACTCGCACTGATCCTGAGGACCACAGACTGTGTGACCCAGACCTGGACTCCCGAGGGTGGGCCTCACTCCCACTGATCCTGAGGACCACAGACTGTGTGACACAGACCTGGTCTCCCGAGGCTGGGCCCCACTCCCACTGATCCTGAGGACCACAGACTGTGTGACCCAGACCTGGTCTCCCGAGGGTGGGCCCCACTCCCACTGATCCTGAGGACCACAGACTGTGTGACCCTGACCTGGACTCCCGAGGGTGGGCCCCACTCCCACTGATCCTGAGGACCACAGACTGTGTGACCCAGACCTGGACTCCCGAGGGTGGGCCCCACTCCCACTGATCCTGAGGACCACAGACTGGGTGACCCAGACCTGATCTCCCGAGGGTGGGCCCCACTCCCACTGATCCTGAGGACCACAGACTGTGTGACCCAGACCTGGACTCCCGAGGGTGGGCCCCACTCCCACTGATCCTGAGGACCACAGACTGTGTGACCCAGACCTGGACTCCCGAGGGTGGGCCCCACTCCCACTGATCCTGAGGACCACAGACTGTGTGACACAGACCTGGACTCCCGAGGGTGGGCCCCACTCCCACTGATCCTGAGGACCACAGACTGTGTGACCCAGACCTGGTCTCCCGAGGGTGGGCCTCACTCCCACTGATCCTGAGGACCACAGACTGTGTGACCCAGACCTGGACTCCCGAGGGTGGGCCCCACTCCCACTGATCCTGAGGACCACAGACTGTGTGACCCAGACCTGGTCTCCCGAGGGTGGGCCCCACTCCCAATGATCCTGAGGACCACAGACTGTGTGACCCAGACCTGGTCTCCCGAGGGCGGGCCCCACTCCCACTGATCCTGAGGACCACAGAGTGTGTGACCCAGACCTGGTCTCCCGAGGGTGGGCCCCACTCCCAATGATCCTGAGGACCACAGACTGTGTGACCCAGACCTGGACTCCCGAGGGTGGGCCCCACTCCCACTGATCCTGAGCACCACAGACTGGGTGACACAGACCTGGTCTCCCGAGGGTGGGCCCCAATCCCACTGATCCTGAGGACCACAGACTGGGTGATCCAGACCTGGACTCCCGAGGGTGGGCCCCACTCCCACTGATCCTGAGGACCACAGACTGTGTGACCCAGACCTGGTCTCCCGAGGGTGGGCCCCACTCCCACTGATCCTGAGGACCACAGACTGTGTGACCCAGACCAGGTCTCCCGAGGGTGGGCCCCACTCCTACTGATCCTGAGGACCACAGACTGTGTGACCCAGACCTGGACTCCCGAGGGTGGGCCCCACTCCCAATGATCCTGAGGACCACAGACTGTGTGACCCAGACCTGGACTCCCGAGGGTGGGCCCCACTCCCACTGATCCTGAGGACCACAGACTGTGTGACACAGACCTGGACTCCCGAGGGTGGGCCCCACTCCTACTGATCCTGAGGACCACAGACTGTGTGACCCAGACCTGGTCTCCCGAGGGTGGGCCTCACTCCCACTGATCCTGAGGACCACAGACTGTGTGACACAGACCTGGACTCCCGAGGGTGGGCCCCACTCCCACTGATCCTGAGGACCACAGACTGTGTGACCCAGACCTGGTCTCCGGAGAGTGGGCCCCACTCCCACTGATCCTGAGCACCACAGACTGGGTGACCCAGACCTGGACTCCCGAGGGTGGGCCCCACTCCCACTGATCCTGAGGACCACAGACTGGGTGACCCAGACCTGGACTCCCGAGGGATGGCCCCACTCCCACTGATCCTGAGGACCACAGACTGTGTGACCCAGACCTGGTCTCCCGAGGGTGGGCCCCACTCCCACTGATCCTGAGGACCACAGACTGGGTGACCCAGACCTGGACGCCCGAGGGTGGGCCTCACTCCCACTGATCCTGAGGACCACAGACTGTGTGATCCAGACCTGGTCTCCCGAGGGTGGGCCCCACTCCCACTGATCCTGAGGACCACAGACTGTGTGACCCAGACCTGGTCTCCCGAGGGTGGGCCCCACTCCCACTGATCCTGAGGACCACAGACTGTGTGACCCAGACCTGGACTCCCGAGGGTGGGCCCCACTCCCACTGATCCTGAGGACCACAGACTGTGTGACCCAGACCTGGTCTCCCGAGGGTGGGCCCCTCTCCCACTGATCCTGAGGACCACAGACTGGGTGACCCAGACCTGGACTCCCGAGGGTGGGCCCCACTCCCACTGATCCTGAGGACCACAGACTGGGTGACCCAGACCTGGACTCCCGAGGGAGGGCCCCACTCCCACTGATCCTGAGGACCACAGACTGTGTGACCCAGACCTGGTCTCCCGAGGGTGGGCCCCACTCCCACTGATCCTGAGGACCACAGACTGTGTGACCCAGACCTGGACTCCCGAGGGTGGGCCCCACTCCCACTGATCCTGAGGACCACAGACTGTGTGACCCAGACCTGGACTCCCGAGGGTGGGCCCCACTCCCACTGATCCTGAGGACCACAGACTGTGTGACCCAGACCTGGAATCCAGAGGTTGGGCCCCACTCCCATTGATCCTGAGGACCACAGACTGTGTGACCCAGACCTGGTCTCCCGAGGGTGGGCCCCACTCCCACTGATCCTGAGGACCACAGACTGGATGACCCAGACCTGGACTCCCGAGGGTGGGCCCCACTCCCACTGATCCTGAGGACCACAGAGTGTGTGACCCAGACCTGGACTCCCGATGGTGGGCCCCACTCCCACTGATCCTGAGGACCACAGACTGTGTGACCCACACCTGGTCTCCCGAGGGTGGGCCGCACTCCCACTGATCCTGAGGACCACAGAATGTGTGACCCAGACCTGGTCTCCCGAGGGTGGGCCCCACTCCCACTGATCCTAAGGACCACAGACTGTGTGATCCAGACCTGGTCTCCCGAGGGTGGGCCCCACTCCCACTGATCCTGAGGACCACAGACTGTGTGACCCAGACCTGGACTCGCGAGGGTGGGCCCCACTCCCACTGATCCTCAGGACCACAGACTGGGTGACCCAGACCTGGACTCCCGAGGGTGGGCCCCACTCCCACTGATCCTGAGGACCACAGACTGTGTGACCCAGAACTGGACTCCCGAGGGTGGGCCCCACTCCCACTGATCCTGAGGACCACAGAGTGTGTGACCCAGACCTGGTCTCCCGAGGGTGGGCCCCACTCCCACTGATCCTGAGGACCACAGACTGTGTGACCCAGACCTGGACTCCCGAGGGTGGGCCCCACTCCCACTGATCCTGAGGACCACAGAGTGTGTGACCCAGACCTGGACTCCCGATGGTGGGCCCCACTCCCACTGATCCTGAGGACCACAGACTGTGTGACCCAGACCTGGACTCGCGAGGGTGGGCCCCACTCCCACTGATCCTCAGGACCACAGACTGGGTGACCCAGACCTGGACTCCCGAGGGTGGGCCCCACTCCCACTGATCCTGAGGACCACAGACTGTGTGACCCAGAACTGGACTCCCGAGGGTGGGCCCCACTCCCACTGATCCTGAGGACCACAGACTGTGTGACCCAGACCTGCACTCCCGAGGGTGGGCCCCACTCCCACTGATCCTGAGGACCACAGACTGTGTGACCCAGACCTGGTCTCCCGAGGGTGGGCCCCACTCCCACTGATCCTGAGGACCACAGACTGTGTGACCCAGACCTGGACTCCCGAGGGTGGGCCCCACTCCCACTGATCCTGAGGACCACAGACTGTGTGACCCAGACCTGGTCTCCCGAGGGTGGGCCTCACTCCCACTGATCCTGAGGACCACAGACTGTGTGACCCAGACCTGGACTCCCGAGGGTGGGCCTCACTCCCACTGATCCTGAGGACCACAGACTGTGTGACCCAGACCTGGACTCCCGAGGGTGGGCCCCACTCCCACTGATCCTGAGGACCACAGACTGTGTGACCCAGACCTGGACTCCCGAGGGTGGGCCCCACTCCCACTGATCCTGAGGACCACAGACTGTGAGACCCAGACCTGGTCTCCCGAGCGTGTGCCCCACTCCCACTGATCCTGAGGACCACAGACTGTGTGACCCAGACCTGGTCTCCCGAGGGTGGGCCCCACTCCCACTGATCCTGAGGACCACAGACTGTGTGACACAGACCTGGACTCCCGAGGGTGGGCCCCACTCCCACTGATCCTGAGGACCACAGACTGTGTGACCCAGACCTGGACTCCCGAGGGTGGGCCCCACTCCCACTGATCCTGAGGACCACAGACTGGGTGACCCAGACCTGGACTCCCGAGGGTGGGCCCCACTCCTACTGATCCTGAGGACCACAGACTGTGTGACACAGACCTGGACTCCCGAGGGTGGGCCCCATTCCCACTGATCCTGAGGACCACAGACTGTGTGACCCAGACCTGGTCTCCCGAGGGTGGGCCCCACTCCCACTGATCCTGAGGACCACAGACTGTGTGACCCAGACCTGGTCTCCCGAGGGTGGGCCCCACTCCCACTGATCCTGAGGACCACACACTGTGTGACCCAGACCTGGTCTCCCGAGGGTGGGCCCCACTCCCACTGATCCTGAGGACCACAGACTGTGTGACCCAGACCTGGACTCCCGAGGGTGGGCCCCACTCCCACTGATCCTGAGGACCACAGACTGTGTGACCCAGACCTGGACTCCCGAGGGTGGGCCCCACTCCCACTGATCCTGAGGACCACAGACTGTGTGACCCAGACCTGGACTCCCGAGGGTGGGCCCCACTCCCACTGATCGTGAGGACCACAGACTGTGTGACCCAGACCTGGTCTCCCGAGAGTGGGCCCCACTCCCACTGATCCTGAGGACCACAGACTGTGTGACCCAGACCTGGACTCCCGAGGGTGGGCCCCACTCCCACTGATCCTGAGGACCACAGACTGTGTGACCCAGACCTGGACTCCCGAGGGTGGGCCCCACTCCCACTGATCCTGAGGACCACAGACTGGGTGACCCAGATCTGGTCTCCCGAGGGTGGGCCCCACTCCCACTGATCCTGAGGACCACAGACTGTGTGACCCAGACCTGGACTCCCGAGGGTGGGCCCCTCTCCCACTGATCCTGAGGACCACAGAGTGTGTGACCCAGACCTGGACTCCCGAGGGTGGGCCCCACTCCCACTGATCCTGAGGACCAAAGAGTGTGTGACCCAGACCTGGACTCCCGAGGGTGGGCCCCACTCCCACTGATCCTGAGGACCACAGACTGTGTGACCCAGACCTGGTCTCCCGAGGGTGTGCCCCACTCCCACTTATCCTGAGGACCACAGAGTGTGTGACCCAGACCTGGACTCCCGAGGGTGGGCCCCACTCCCACTGATCCTGAGGACCACAGACTGGGTGACCCAGACCTGATCTCCCGAGGGTGGGCCCCACTCCCACTGATCCTGAGGACCACAGACTGTGTGACCCAGACCTGGACTCCCGAGGGTGGGCCCCACTCCCACTGATCCTGAGGACCACAGACTGTGTGACCCAGACCTGGTCTCCCGAGGGTGGGCCCCACTCCCACTGATCCTGAGGACCACAGACTGTGTGACCCATACCTGGACTCCCGAGGGTGGGCCCCTCTCCCACTGATCCTGAGGACCACAGACTGTGTGACCCACACCTGGTCTCCCGAGGGTGGGCCCCACTCCCACTGATCCTGAGGACCACAGACTGTGTGACCCAGACCTGGTCTCCCGAGGGTGGGCCCCAATCCCACTGATCCGAAGGACCACAGACTGTGTGACCCAGACCTGGACTCCCGAGGGTGGGCCCCACTCCCACTGATCCTGAGGACCACAGACTGTGTGACCCAGACCTGGACTCCCGAGGGTGGGCCCCTCTCCCACTGATCTTGAGGACCACAGACTGTGTGACCCAGACCTGGACTCCCGAGGGTGGGCCCCACTCCCACTGATCCTGAGGACCACAGAGTGTGTGACCCAGACCTGGACTCCCGAGGGTGGGCCCCACTCCCACTGATCCTGAGGACCACAGACTGTGTGACCCAGACCTGGACTCCCGAGGGTGGGCCCCACTCCCACTGATCCTCAGGACCACAGACTGTGTGACCCAGACCTGGACTCCCGAGGGTGGGCCCCACTCCCACTGATCCTGAGGACCACAGACTGTGTGACCCAGACCTGGTCTCCCGAGGGTGGGCCCCACTCCCACTGATCCTGAGGACCACAGACTTTGTGACCCAGACCTGGACTCCCAAGGGTGCGCCCCACTCCCACTGATCCTGAAGACCACAGACTGTGTGACCCAGTCCTGGACTCCCGAGGGTGGGCCCCTCTCCCACTGATCCTGAGGACCACAGACTGTGTGACCCAGACCTGGACTCCCGAGGGTGGGCCCCACTCCCACTGATCCTGAGGACCACAGACTGTGTGACCCAGACCTGGTCTCCCGAGGGCGGGCCCCACTCCCACTGATCCTGAGGACCACAGACTGTGTGACACAGACCTGGACTCCCGAGGGTGGGCCCCACTCGCACTGATCCTGAGGACCACAGACTGTGTGACCCAGACCTGGTCTCCCGAGGTTGGGCCCCACTCCCACTGATCCTGAGGACCACAGACTGTGTGACACAGACCTGGTCTCCCGAGGGTGGGCCCCACTCCCACTGATCCTGAGGACCACAGACTGTGTGACCCAGACCTGGTCTCCCGAGGGTGGGCCCCACTCCCACTGATCCTGAGGACCACAGACTGTGTGACCCAGACCTGGACTCCCGAGGGTGGGCCCCACTCCCACTGATCCTGAGGACCACAGACTGGGTGACCCAGACCTGGTCTCCCGAGGGTGGGCCCCACTCCCACTGATCCTGAGGACCACAGACTGTGTGACCCAGACCTGGACTCCCGAGGGTGGGCCCCACTCCCACTGATCCTGAGGACCACAGACTGTGTGACCCAGACCTGGTCTCCCGAGGTTGGGCCCCACTCCCACTGATCCTGAGGACCACAGACTGTGTGACCCAGACCTGGTCTCCCGAGGGTGGGCCCCACTCCCACTGATCCTGAGGACCACAGACTGTGTGACCCAGACCTGGACTCCCAAGGGTGGGCCCCACTCCCACTGATCCTGAAGACCACAGACTGTGTGACCCAGTCCTGGACTCCCGAGGGTGGGCCCCTCTCCCACTGATCCTGAGGACCACAGACTGTGTGACCCAGACCTGGACTCCCGAGGGTGGGCCCCACTCCCACTGATCCTGAGGACCACAGACTGTGTGACCCAGACCTGGTCTCCCGAGGGCGGGCCCCACTCCCACTGATCCTGAGGACCACAGACTGTGTGACACAGACCTGGACTCCCGAGGGTGGGCCCCACTCGCACTGATCCTGAGGACCACAGACTGTGTGACCCAGACCTGGTCTCCCGAGGGTGGGCCCCACTCCCACTGATCCTGAGGACCACAGACTGTGTGACACAGACCTGGTCTCCCGAGGGTGGGCCCCACTCCCACTGATCCTGAGGACCACAGACTGTGTGACCCAGACCTGGTCTCCCGAGGGTGGGCCCCACTCCCACTGATCCTGAGGACCACAGACTGTGTGACCCAGACCTGGACTCCCGAGGGTGGGCCCCACTCCCACTGATCCTGAGGACCACAGACTGGGTGACCCAGACCTGGTCTCCCGAGGGTGGGCCCCACTCCCACTGATCCTGAGGACCACAGACTGTGTGACCCAGACCTGGACTCCCGAGGGTGGGCCCCACTCCCACTGATCCTGAGGACCACAGACTGTGTGACCCAGACCTGGTCTCCCGAGGTTGGGCCCCACTCCCACTGATCCTGAGGACCACAGACTGTGTGACCCAGACCTGGACTCCCGAGGGTGGGCCTCACTCCCACTGATCCTGAGGACCACAGACTGTGTGACCCAGACCTGGACTCCCGAGGGTGGGCCCCACTCCCACTGATCCTGAGGACCACAGACTGTGTGACCCAGACCTGGTCTCCCGAGGGTGGGCCCCACTCCCACTGATCCTGAGGACCACAGACTGTGTGACCCAGACCTGGACTCCCGAGGGTGGGCCCCACTCCCACTGATCCTGAGGACCACAGACTGTGTGACCCAGACCTGGACTCCCGAGGGTGGGCCCCACTCCCACTGCTCCTGAGGACCACAGACTGTGTGACCCAGACCTGGAATCCAGAGGTTGGGCCCCACTCCCATTGATCCTGAGGACCACAGACTGTGTGACCCAGACCTGGACTCCCGAGGGTGGGCCCCACTCCCACTGATCCTGAGGACCACAGACTGTGTGACCCAGACCTGGTCTCCCGAGGGTGGGCCCCACTCCCACTGATCCTGAGGACCACAGACTGTGTGACCCAGACCTGGTCTCCCGAGGGTGGGCCCCACTCCCACTGATCCTGAGGACCACAGACTGTGTGACCCAGACCTGGACTCCCGAGGGTGGGCCCCACTCCCACTGATCCTGAGGACCACAGTCTGTGTGACCCAGATCTGGACTCCCGAGGGTGGGCCCCACTCCCACTGATCCTGAGGACCACAGACTGTGTGACACAGACCTGGACTCCCGAGGGTGGGCCCCTCTCCCACTGATCCTGAGGACCACAGACTGTGTGACCCAGACCTGGACTCCCGAGGGTGGGCCTCACTCCCACTGATCCTGAGGACCACAGACTGTGTGACCCAGACCTGGACTCCCGAGGGTGGGCCCCACTCCCACTGATCCTGAGGACCACAGACTGTGTGACCCAGACCTGGACTCCCGAGGGTGTGCCCCACTCCTACTGATCCTGAGGACCACAGACTGTGTGACCCAGACCTGGACTCCCGAGGGTGGGCCCCACTCCCACTGATCCTTGCCCTGAGTGCCAGTGTGAATCTGCGGGAAGGACTGTGCTGGACTATCCTCGCCTCCTCTTTCCGCTCTCTGACTCCTCCTGCTCCTTCTGTTCCAGTAACCTCGCGGAGCTGCTGTTTGCGATGGAGGAGCTTCGAAGGCTGCTCCGGAAGTTTAAGGTGGTAATTCAGAAATACTTCGTCCTGTTTCTGGCCAGCTTTGATTCAGTCGTCCTCAATGAAACAATTCAGGTAAGAAGAAAGCTTGTGTCAGGTGGAAAGGAAGTTTGGGGCAGAGGTTGAGATCAAAGTCAAATGAGTGTCCACTTCAGCAGGAGGAGAAGATCGGAGGAGGGGGGCGGGTACTGGAGGCGGGGACTGGTGACTGCGGTGGGGACTGGGGGCGGCAGGCTGCGACAGGGGGCTGGTGCGGGGACTGCGGCCAGGAGGTGGGGACAGGTGTGGGGCGGGGACTGGGAGGAAGTTGGTCAGGGGCGGGGCAGGGACTGGGGCTGTGAGTTGGGGACTGGGGGTGGGATGTGGGGACAGGGGCTGGGCGGGGACTTGGTGGAGGTGGGGATAGGGCCGGGTTGGGGACTGGTGGTGGGGGGGACAGGGGCAGGGGCGGGGACAGGGGGTGGGGACCACAGTAAAATCTCCAGATCAGGAGATTTGATCAATAATCAGCATTGTTACTTCCGTCATTCTAGAATCTCTCAGTTTGTCCTGAGGAGGAGTCAGTGATCATGTCGTCCTTTGTGAACAGCTTGACCTCCCTGAATATCAAACAAGGTAAACTCCCGAACTCAGGGTGAATAGAAAACAATTCAGTCATGGGATTGTGAGAGCGGTTTCTATAAATCGGCACTCGTCATACACTGACCCCAATCGAACTCTTCAAACACTGACCCCAATCGAACTCTTCAAACACTGACCCCAATCCAACTAATCAAACACTGACCCCAATCCAACTCATCAAACACTGACCCCAATCCAACTCATCAAACACTGACCCCAATCCAACTCATCAAACACTGACCCCAATCCAACTCATCAAACACTGACCCCAATCCAACTCTTCAAACACTGACCCCAATCCAACTAATCAAACACTGACCCCAATCCAACTCATCAAACACTGACCCCAATCCAACTCTTCAAACACTGACCCCAATCCAACTCTTCAAACACTGACCCCAATCGAACTCTTCAAACACTGACCCCAATCCAACTCATCAAACACTGACCCCAATCCAACTCGTCAAACACTGACCCCAATCGAACTCTTCAAACACTGACCCCAATCGAACTCTTCAAACACTGACCCCAATTCAACTCATCAAACACTGACCCCAATCGAACTCTTCAAACACTGACCCCAATCGAACTCTTCAAACACTGACCCCAATCCAACTCATCAAACACTGACCCCAATCCAACTCATCAAACACTGACCCCAATCCAACTCATCAAACACTGACCCCAATCCAACTCATCAAACATTGACCCCAATCCAACTCATCAAACACTGACCCCAATCCAACTCGTCAAACACTGACCCCAATCCAACTCTTCAAACACTGACCCCAATCCAACTCATCAAACACTGACCCCAATCCAACTCATCAAACACTGACCCCAATCCAATTCATCAAACACTGACCCCAATCCAACTCATCAAACACTGACCCCAATCGAACTCTTCAAACACTGACCCCAATCCAACTCTTCAAACACTGACCCCAATCCAACTAATCAAACACTGACCCCAATCCAACTCATCAAACACTGACCCCAATCCAACTCTTCAAACACTGACCCCAATCGAACTCTTCAAACACTGACCCCAATCCAACTCATCAAACACTGACCCCAATCCAACTCGTCAAACACTGACCCCAATCGAACTCTTCAAACACTGACCCCAATCGAACTCTTCAAACACTGACCCCAATTCAACTCATCAAACACTGACCCCAATCGAACTCTTCAAACACTGACCCCAATCGAACTCTTCAAACACTGACCCCAATCCAACTCATCAAACACTGACCCCAATCCAACTCATCAAACACTGACCCCAATCCAACTCATCAAACACTGACCCCAATCCAACTCATCAAACATTGACCCCAATCCAACTCATCAAACACTGACCCCAATCCAACTCGTCAAACACTGACCCCAATCCAACTCTTCAAACACTGACCCCAATCCAACTCATCAAACACTGACCCCAATCCAACTCATCAAACACTGACCCCAATCCAATTCATCAAACACTGACCCCAATCCAACTCATCAAACACTGACCCCAATCGAACTCTTCAAACACTGACCCCAATCCAACCCATCAAACACTGACCCCAATCCAACTGTTCAAACACTGACCCCAATCGAACTCTTCAAACACTGACCCCAATCCAACTCATCAAACACTGACCCCAATCCAACTGTTCAAACACTGACCCCAATCCAATTCATCAAACACTGACCCCAATCCAACTCTTCAAACACTGACCCCAATCCAACTCATCAAACACTGACCCCAATCCAACTCTTCAAACACTGACCCCAATCCAACTCATCAAACACTGACCCCAATCCAACTGTTCAAACACTGACCCCAATCCAACTCATCAAACACTGACCCCAATCCAACTCATCAAACACTGACCCCAATCCAACTCATCAAACACTGACCCCAATCCAACTGTTCAAACACTGACCCCAATCCAACTCATCAAACACTGACCCCAATCCAACTCTTCAAACACTGACCCCAATCCAACTCATCAAACACTGACCCCAATCCAACTCATCAAACACTGACCCCAATCCAACTCATCAAACACTGACCCCAATCCAACTCTTCAAACACTGACCCCAATCCAACTCATCAAACACTGACCCCAATCCAACTCTTCAAACACTGACCCCAATCCAACTCATCAAACACTGACCCCAATCCAACTCTTCAAACACTGACCCCAATCCAACTCATCAAACACTGACCCCAATCCAACTCATCAAACACTGACCCCAATCCAACTCATCAAACACTGACCCCAATCGAACTCTTCAAACACTGACCCCAATCCAACTCATCAAACACTGACCCCAATCGAACTAATCAAACACTGACCCCAATCCAACTCATCAAACACTGACCCCAATCGAACTCTTCAAACACTGACCCCAATCGAACTGTTCAAACACTGACCCCAATCGAACTCTTCAAACACTGACCCCAATCGAACTCATCAAACACTGACCCCAATCGAACTCTTCAAACACTGACCCCAATCGAACTCATCAAACACTGACCCCAATCCAACTCATCAAACACTGACCCCAATCCAACTCATCAAACACTGACCCCAATCGAACTCTTCAAACACTGACCCCAATCGAACTGTTCAAACACTGACCCCAATCGAACTCATCAAACACTGACCCCAATCCAACTCTTCAAACACTGACCCCAATCGAACTCATCAAACACTGACCCCAATCGAACTCATCAAACACTGACCCCAATCGAACTCATCAAACACTGACCCCAATCCAACTCATCAAACACTGACCCCAATCGAACTCTTCAAACACTGACCCCAATCCAACTCTTCAAACACTGACCCCAATCGAACTCTTCAAACACTGACCCCAATCCAACTCTTCAAACACTGACCCCAATCGAACTCTTCAAACACTGACCCCAATTCAACTCATCAAACACTGACCCCAATCCAACTCATCAAACACTGACCCCAATCCAACTGTTCAAACACTGACCCCAATCGAACTCTTCAAACACTGACCCCAATCCAACTCTTCAAACACTGACCCCAATCGAACTCTTCAAACACTGACCCCACTCCAACTCATCAAACACTGACCCCAATCCAACTGTTCAAACACTGACCCCAATCGAACTCTTCAAACACTGACCCCAATCCAACTCTTCAAACACTGACCCCAATCGAACTCTTCAAACACTGACCCCAATCCAACTCTTCAAACACTGACCCCAATCCAACTCTTCAAACACTGACCCCAATCCAACTCTTCAAACACTGACCCCAATCGAACTCATCAAACACTGACCCCAATCCAACTCATCAAACACTGACCCCAATCCAACTCATCAAACACTGACCCCAATCGAACTCTTCAAACACTGACCCCAATCCAACTCATCAAACACTGACCCCAATCCAACTCATCAAACACTGACCCCAATCGAACTCTTCAAACACTGACCCCAATCCAACTCATCAAATCACTGACCCCAATCGAACTCATCAAACACTGACCCCAATCCAACTCTTCAAACACTGACCCCAATCGAACTCATCAAACACTGACCCCAATCCAACTCTTCAAACACTGACCCCAATCCAACTCATCAAACACTGACCCCAATCCAACTCATCAAACACTGACCCCAATCGAACTCTTCAAACACTGACCCCAATCCAACTCTTCAAACACTGACCCCAATCCAACTCATCAAACACTGACCCCAATCGAACTCTTCAAACACTGACCCCAATCGAACTCTTCAGACACTGACCCCAATCCAACTCTTCAAACACTGACCCCAATCGAACTCTTCAAACACTGACCCCAATCCAACTCATCAAACACTGACCCCAATCCAACTCATCAAACACTGACCCCAATCCAACTCTTCAAACACTGACCCCAATCCAACTCTTCAAACACTGACCCCAATCCAACTCTTCAAACACTGACCCCAATCGAATTCATCAAACACTGACCCCAATCCAACTCATCAAACACTGACCCCAATCCAACTCTTCAAACACTGACCCCAATCCAACTCATCAAACACTGACCCCAATCCAACTCATCAAACACTGACCCCAATCCAACTCATCAAACACTGACCCCAATCCAACTCATCAAACACTGACCCCAATCCAACTCTTCAAACACTGACCCCAATCCAACTCATCAAACACTGACCCCAATCGAACTCTTCAAACACTGACCCCAATCCAACTCTTCAAACACTGACCCCAATCCAACTCTTCAAACACTGACCCCAATCCAACTCTTCAAACACTGACCCCAATCCAACTCATCAAACACTGACCCCAATCCAACTAATCAAACACTGACCCCAATCGAACTCTTCAAACACTGACCCCAATCCAACTCATCAAACACTGACCCCAATCGAACTCTTCAAACACTGACCCCAATCGAACTCTTCAATCACTGACCCCAATCCAACTCTTCAAACACTGACCCCAATCGAACTCTTCAAACACTGACCCCAATCCAACTCATCTAACACTGACCCCAATCCAACTCATCAAACACTGACCCCAATCCAACTCATCAAACACTGACCCCAATCCAACTCATCAAACACTGACCCCAATCGAACTCTTCAAACACTGACCCCAATCCAACTCATCAAACACTGACCCCAATCCAACTCTTCAAACACTGACCCCAATCGAACTCTTCAAACACTGACCCCAATCCAACTCATCAAACACTGACCCCAATCCAACTCATCAAACACTGACCCCAAACCAACTCATCAAACACTAACCCCAATCCAACTCATCAAACACTGACCCCAATCCAACTCTTCAAACACTGACCCCAATCGAACTCTTCAAACACTGACCCCAATCGAACTCTTCAAACACTGACCCCAATCCAACTCTTCAAACACTGACCCCAATCCAACTCATCAAACACTGACCCCAATCCAACTCTTCAAACACTGACCCCAATCCAACTCATCAAACACTGACCCCAATCGAACTCATCAAACACTGACCCCAATCGAACTCTTCAAACACTGACCCCAATCCAACTCATCAAACACTGACCCCAATCCAACTCATCAAACACTGACCCCAATCCAACTGTTCAAACACTGACCCCAATCCAACTCATCAAACACTGACCCCAAGCGAACTCATCAAACACTGACCCCAATCCAACTCATCAAACACTGACCCCAATCGAACTCTTCAAACACTGACCCCAATCGAACTCATCAAACACTGACCCCAATCGAACTCTTCAAACACTGACCCCAATCCAACTCATCAAACACTGACCCCAATCCAACTGTTCAAACACTGACCCCAATCCAACTCATCAAACACTGACCCCAATCCAACTCATCAAACACTGACCCCAATCCAACTCATCAAACACTGACCCCAATCCAACTCTTCAAACACTGACCCCAATCCAACTCTTCAAACACTGACCCCAATCCAACTCTTCAAACACTGACCCCAATCCAACTCATCAAACACTGACCCCAATCCAAATCATCAAACACTGACCCCAATCGAACTCATCAAACACTGACCCCAATCCAACTCATCAAACACTGACCCCAATCCAACTCATCAAACACTGACCCCAATCCAACCCATCAAACACTGACCCCAATCCAACTCATCAAACACTGACCCCAATCGAACTCATCAAACACTGACCCCAATCGAACTCTTCAAACACTGACCCCAATCCAACTCTTCAAACACTGACCCCAATCCAACTGTTCAAACACTGACCCCAATCCAACTCATCAAACACTGACCCCAATCCAACTGTTCAAACACTGACCCCAATCCAACTCATCAAACACTGACCCCAATCGAACTCATCAAACACTGACCCCAATCCAACTCATCAAACACTGACCCCAATCGAACTCATCAAACACTGACCCCAATCCAACTGTTCAAACACTGACCCCAATCCAACTCATCAAACACTGACCCCAATCGAACTCTTCAAACACTGACCCCAATCCAACTCTTCAAACACTGACCCCAATCCAACTCATCAAACACTGACCCCAATCCAACTCATCAAACACTGACCCCAATCCAACTCATCAAACACTGACCCCAATCCAACTCATCACAAACAGACTCTCTCTCCATATATCAATCTACAGTATTTAACAGACACTCTCTCTATATCTCAATCGACAGTATTTAACAGACACTCTCTCTGCATATCAATCTACAGTATTTAACAGACACTCTCTCTATATATCAATCCACAGTATTTTACAGACACTCTCTCTCAATATATCAATCTACAGTATTTAACAGACACTCTCTCTCCATATATCAATCTACAGTATTCAACAGACACTCTCTCCATATATCAATCTGCAGTATTTAACAGACACTCTCACTATATATCAATCTACAGTATTTAACAGACACTCTCTCTCTCGATATATCAATCTACAGTATTTAACAGACACTCTCTCTGTATATCAATCGACAGTATTTAACAGACACTCTCTCTATATATCAATCGACAGTATTTAACAGACACTCTCTCTATATATCAATCTACAGTATTTAACAGACACTCTCTCTCGATATATCAATCTACAGTATTTAACAGACACTCTCTCTATATATCAATCTACAGTATTTAACAGATACTCTCTCTCTGTATATCAATCTACAGTATTTAACAGACACTCTCTCCATATATCAATCGACAGTAATTAACAGACTCTCTCTCCATATATCAATCTACAGTATTTAACAGACACTCTCTCGAGATATCAATCGACAGTATTTAACAGACACTCTCTCTCGATATATCAATCTACAGTATTTAACAGTCACTCTCTCTATATATCAATCTACAGTATTTAACAGTCACTCTCTCTATATATCAATCTACAGTATTTAACAGACACTCTCTCTCGATATATATGAATCTACAGTATTTAACAGACACTCTCTCTCTATATATCAATCTGCAGTATTTAACAGACACTCTCTCTCCATCTATCAATCTACAGTATTTAACAGACACTCTCTCTATATATCAATCTACAGTATTTAACAGACACTCTCTCTCTATATATCAATCTACAGTATTTAACAGACACTCTCTCTCTATATATCAATCTGCAGTATTTAACAGACACTCTCTCTCTATATATCAATCAACAGTATTTAACGGACACTCTCTATATATCAATCTACAGTATTTAACAGACACTCACTCTCTATATATCAATCGACAGTATTTAACAGTCACTCTCTCCATATATCAATCTACAGTATTTAACAGACACTCTCTCTATATATCAATCGACAGTATTTAACAGACACTCTCTCCATATATCAATCTACAGTATTTAACAGACACTCTCTCGAAATATCAATCTACAGTATTTAACAGACACTCTCTCTCTATATATCAATCTACAGTATTTAACAGACACTCTCTCACTATATATCAATCTACAGTATTTAACAGACACTCTCTCTCTCGATATATCAATCTACAGTATTTAACAGACACTCTCTCTGTATATCAATCTACAGTATTTAACAGACACTCTCTCTATATATCAATCGACAGTATTTAACAGACACTCTCTCTATATATCAATCTACAGTATTTAACAGACACTCTCTCTCGATATATCAATCTACAGTATTTAACAGACACTCTCTCTATATATCAATCTACAGTATTTAACAGACACTCTCTCTCTGTATATCAATCTACAGTATTTAACAGACACTCTCTCCATATATCAATCTACAGTATTTAACAGACTCTCTCTCCATATATCAATCTACAGTATTTAACAGACACTCTCTCTATATATCAATCTACAGTATTTAACAGACACTCTCTCTATATATCAATCTACAGTATTTAACAGACACTCTCTCTATATATCAATCTACAGTATTTAACAGACACTCTCTCGAGATATCAATCGACAGTATTTAACAGACACTCTCTCTCGATATATCAATCTACAGTATTTAACAGTCACTCTCTGTATATATCAATCTACAGTATTTAACAGTCACTCTCTCTATATATCAATCTACAGTATTTAACAGACACTCTCTCTCGATATATCAATCTACAGTATTTAACAGACACTCTCTCTATATATCAATCTACAGTATTTAACAGTCACTCTCTCTATATATCAATCTACAGTATTTAACAGACACTCTCTCTCTATATATATGAATCTACAGTATTTAACAGACACTCTCTCTCTATATATCAATCTACAGTATTTAACAGACACTCTCTCTATATATCAATCTACAGTATTTCACAGACACTCTCTCTATATATCAATCTACAGTATTTAACAGACACTCTCTCTCTATATATCAATCTACAGTATTTAACAGACACTCTCTCTATATATCAATCTACAGGATTTAACAGACACTCTCTCTCTATATATCAATCTACAGTATTTAACAGACACTCTCTCTATATATCAATCTACAGTATTTAACAGACACTCTCTCTATATATCAATCTACAGGATTTAACAGACACTCTCTCTCTATATATCAATCTACAGTATTTAACAGACACTCTCTCTATATATCAATCTACAGTATTTAACAGACACTCTCTCTCCATATATCAATCTACAGGATTTAACAGACACTCTCTCTCTATATATCAATCTACAGTATTTAACGGACACTCTCTCTCTATATATCAATCTACAGTATTTAACAGTCACTCTCTCTATATATCAATCTACAGTATTTAACAGTCACTCTCTCCATATATCAATCTACAGTATTTAACAGACACTCTCTCTATATATCAATCGACAGTATTTAACAGACACTCTCTCCATATATCAATCTACAGTATTTAACAGACACTCTCTCGAAATATCAATCTACAGTATTTAACAGACACTCTCTCTCTATATATCAATCTACAGTATTTAACAGACACTCTCTCTCTATATATCAATCGACAGTATTTAACAGACTCTCTCTCTTTTCTATCAATCTACAGTATTTAACAGTCACTCTCTCCATATATCAATCTACAGTATTTAACAGACACTCTCTCTATATATCAATCTACAGTATTTAACAGTCACTCTCTCTATATATCAATCTACAGTATTTAACAGACACTCTCTCTATATATCAATCTACAGTATTTAGCAGTCACTCTCTCCATATATCAATCTACAGTATTTAACAGACACTCTCTCTATATATCAATCTACAGTATTTAACAGTCACTCTCTCTATATATCAATCTACAGTATTTAACAGACACTCTCTCTATATATCAATCTACAGTATTTAACAGTCACTCTCTCTATATATCAATCTACAGTATTTAGCAGTCACTCTCTCCATATATCAATCTACAGTATTTAACAGACACTCTCTCTCTGTATATCAATCTACAGTATTGAACAGACACTCTCTCTATATATCAATCTACAGTATTTAACAGACACTCTCTCTATATATCAATCTACAGTATTTAACAGACACTCTCTCTATATATCAATCTACAGTATTTAACAGACACTCTCTCTATATATATCAATCTACAGTATTTAACAGACACTCACTCTCTATATATCAATCTACAGTATTTAACAGACACTCACTCTCTATATATCAATCTACAGTATTTAACAGTCACTCTCTCCATATATCAATCTACAGTATTTAACAGACACTCTCTCTATATATCAATCTACAGTATTTAACAGACACTCTCTCTCGATATCAATCTACAGTATTTAACAGACACTCTCTCTATATATCAATCTACAGTATTTAACAGACACTCTCTCTCCATATATCAATCTACAGTATTTAACAGACACTCTCTCTCTATATATCAATCTACAGTATTTAACAGACACTCTCTCTATATATCAATCTACAGTATTTAACAGACACTCTCTCTATATATCAATCTACAGTATTTAACAGACACTCTCTCTCTATATATCAATCTACAGTATTTAACAGACACTCTCTCTCTATATATCAATCTACAGTATTTAACAGACACTCTCTCTCTATATATCAATCGACAGTATTTAACAGACACTCACTCTCTGTATATCAATCTACAGTATTTAACAGACACTCATTCTCTATATATCAATCTACAGTATTTAACAGTCACTCTCTCCATATATCAATCTACAGTATTTAACAGACACTCTCTCTATATATCAATCTACAGTATTTAACAGACACTCTCTCTATATATCAATCTACAGTATTTAACAGACACTCTCTCTCTATATATCAATCTACAGTATTTAACAGTCACTCTCTCTATATATCAATCTACAGTATTTAACAGACACTCATTCTCTATATATCAATCTACAGTATTTAACAGTCACTCTCTCCATATATCAATCTACAGTATTTAACAGACACTCTCTCTATATATCAATCTACAGTATTTAACAGACACTCTCTCTATATATCAATCTACAGTATTTAACAGACACTCTCTCTCTATATATCAATCTACAGTATTTAACAGACACTCTCTCTATATATCAATCTACAGTATTTAACAGACACTCTCTCTCTATATATCAATCTACAGTATTTAACAGACACTCTCTCTATATATCAATCTACAGTATTTAACAGACACTCTCTCTCTATATATCAATCTACAGTATTTAACAGACACTCTCTCTCCATATATCAATCTACAGTATTTAACAGTCACTCTCTCTATATATCAATCTACAGTATTTAACAGACACTCTCTCTCTATATATCAATCTACAGTATTTAACAGTCACTCTCTCTATATATCAATCTACAGTATTTAACAGACACTCTCTCTCTATATATCAATCTACAGTATTTAACAGACACTCTCTCTATATATCAATCTACAGTATTTAACAGACACTCTCTCTATATATCAATCTACAGTATTTAACAGTCACTCTCTCTATATATCAATCTACAGTATTTAACAGACACTCTCTCTCTATATATCAATCTACAGTATTTAACAGACACTCTCTCTCTATATATCAATCTACAGTATTTAACAGACACTCACTCTATATATCAATCTACAGTATTTAACAGACACTCACTCTCTAAATATCAATCTACAGTATTTAACAGACACTCTCTCTCTATATATCAATCTACAGTATTTAACAGACACTCTCTCTATATATCAATCTACAGTATTTAACAGACACTCTCTCTATATATCAATCTACAGTATTTAACAGTCACTCTCTCTATATATCAATCTACAGTATTTAACAGACACTCTCTCTCTATATATCAATCTACAGTATTTAACAGACACTCTCTCTCTATATATCAATCTACAGTATTTAACAGACACTCACTCTATATATCAATCTACAGTATTTAACAGACACTCACTCTCTAAATATCAATCTACAGTATTTAACAGACACTCTCTCTCTATATATCAATCTACAGTATTTAACAGACTCTCTCTCTATATATCAATCTACAGTATTTAACAGACACTCTCTCTATATATCAATCTACAGTATTTAACAGACACTCTCTCTCCATATATCAATCTACAGTATTTAACAGACACTCTCTCTATATATCAATCTACAGTATTTAACAGACACTCTCTCTCCATATATCAATCTACAGTATTTAACAGACACTCTCTCTCCATATATCAATCTACAGTATTTAACAGACACTCTCTCTATATATCAATCTACAGTATTTAACAGACACTCTCTCTCTAAATATCAATCTACAGTATTTAACAGATACTCTCTCTCCATATATCAATCTACAGTATTTAACAGACACTCTCTCTCTATATATCAATCTACAGTATTTAACAGACACTCTCTCTCTGTATATCAATCTACAGTATTTAACGGACACTCTCTCTATATATCAATCTACAGTATTTAACAGACACTCTCTCTCTATATATCAATCTACAGTATTTAACAGATACTCTCTCTCGATATATCAATCTACAGTATTTAACAGACACTCTCTCTCTATATATCAATCTACAGTATTTAACAGACACTCTCTCTCTATATATCAATCTACAGTATTTAACAGACACTCTCTCTATATATCAATCTACAGTATTTAACAGACACTCTCTCTATATATCAATCTACAGTATTTAACAGTCACTCTCTCTATATATCAATCTACAGTATTTAACAGACACTCTCTCTCTATATATCAATCTACAGTATTTAACAGACACTCTCTCTCTATATATCAATCTACAGTATTTAACAGACACTCACTCTATATATCAATCTACAGTATTTAACAGACACTCACTCTCTAAATATCAATCTACAGTATTTAACAGACACTCTCTCTATATATATCAATCTACAGTATTTAACAGACACTCTCTCTCTATATATCAATCTACAGTATTTAACAGACACTCTCTCTCTATATATCAATCGACAGTATTTAACAGACTCTCTCTCTATATATCAATCTACAGTATTTAACAGACACTCTCTCTCCATATATCAATCTACAGTATTTAACAGACACTCTCTCTATATATCAATCTACAGTATTTAACAGACACTCTCTCTCTATATATCAATCTACAGTATTTAACAGATACTCTCTCTCCATATATCAATCTACAGTATTTAACAGACTCTCTCTCTAGAAATCAATCGACAGTATTTAACAGACACTCTCTCTATATATCAATCTACAGTATTTAACAGACACTCTCTCTCTAAATATCAATCTACAGTATTTAACAGATACTCTCTCTCCATATATCAATCTACAGTATTTAACAGACACTCTCTCTCTATATATCAATCTACAGTATTTAACAGACACTCTCTCTCTGTATATCAATCTACAGTATTTAACGGACACTCTCTCTATATATCAATCTACAGTATTTAACAGACACTCTCTCTCTATATATCAATCTACAGTATTTAACAGATACTCTCTCTCGATATATCAATCTACAGTATTTAACAGACACTCTCTCTCTATATATCAATCTACAGTATTTAACAGACACTCTCTCTCTATATATCAATCTACAGTATTTAACAGACACTCTCTCTATATATCAATCTACAGTATTTAACAGACACTCTCTCTATATATCAATCTACAGTATTTAACAGTCACTCTCTCAAAATATCAATCTACAGTATTTAACAGACACTCTCTCTCTATATATCAATCTACAGTATTTAACAGACACTCTCTCTCTATATATCAATCTACAGTATTTAACAGACACTCACTCTATATATCAATCTACAGTATTTAACAGACACTCACTCTCTAAATATCAATCTACAGTATTTAACAGACACTCTCTCTATATATATCAATCGACAGTATTTAACAGACACTCTCTCTCTATATATCAATCTACAGTATTTAACAGACACTCTCTCTCTATATATCAATCGACAGTATTTAACAGACTCTCTCTCTATATATCAATCTACAGTATTTAACAGACACTCTCTCTCCATATATCAATCTACAGTATTTAACAGACACTCTCTCTATATATCAATCTACAGTATTTAACAGACACTCTCTCTCTATATATCAATCTACAGTATTTAACAGATACTCTCTCTCCATATATCAATCTACAGTATTTAACAGACTCTCTCTCTATATATCAATCGACAGTATTTAACAGACACTCTCTCTATATATCAATCTACAGTATTTAACAGACACTCTCTCTATATATCAATCTACAGTATTTAACAGACACTCTCTCTCTAAATATCAATCTACAGTATTTAACAGATACTCTCTCTCCATATTTCAATCTACAGTATTTAACAGACACTCTCTCTCGATATATCAATCTACAGTATTTAACAGACACTCTCTCTCTATATATCAATCTACAGTATTTAACAGACACTCACTCTCTATATATCAATCTACAGTATTTCACAGACACTCACTCTCTATATATCAATCTACAGTATTTAACAGTCACTCTCTCCATATATCAATCTACAGTATTTAACAGACACTCTCTCTATATATCAATCGACAGTATTTAACAGACACTCTCTCCATATATCAATCTACAGTATTTAACAGACACCCTCTCTCTATATATCAATCTACAGTATTTAACAGTCACTCTCTCCATATATCAATCCACAGTATTTAACAGACACTCTCTCTATATATCAATCTACAGTATTTAGCAGTCACTCTCTCTCTGTATATCAATCTACAGTATTTAACAGACACTCTCTCTATATATCAATCCACAGTATTTAACAGACTCTCTCTCTCTGTATATCAATCTACAGTATTTAACAGACACTCTCTATAAATATCAATCTACAGTATTTAACAGACACTCTCTATATATATCAATCTACCGTATTTAACAGACACTCTCTCTCTATATATCAATCGACAGTATTTAACAGACACTCTCTCTATCTATCAATCTGCAGTATTTAACAGACACTCTCTATATATCAATCTACAGTATTTAACAGACACTCTCTCTCTATATATCAATCTACAGTATTTAACAGACACTCTCTCTATATATCAATCTCCAGTATTTAACAGACACTCTCTCTCTGTATATCAATCTACAGTATTTAACAGACACTCTCTCTATATATCAATCTCCAGTATTTAACAGACACTCTCTCTCTGTATATCAATCTACAGTATTTAACAGACACTCTCTCTATATATCAATCGACAGTATTTAACAGACACTCTCTCTTTCTATCAATCTACAGTATTTAACACACACTCTCTCTATATATCAATCTACAGTATTTAACAGACACTCTCTCTCTATATATCAATCTACAGTATTTAACAGACACTCTCTCTCTATATATCAATCTACAGTATTTAACAGACACTCTCTCTATATATCAATCTACAGTATTTAACAGTCACTCTCTCCATATATCAATCTATAGTATTTAACAGACACTCTCTCCAGAGATCAATCTACAGTATTTAACAGACACTCTCTCTCTATATATCAATCTGCAGTATTTGACAGACACTCTCTCTATATATCAATCTACAGTATTTTACAGACACTCTCTCCATATATCAATCTACAGTATTTAACAGTCACTCTCTCTATATATCAATCTACAGTATTTAACAGACACTCTCTCTATATATCAATCTACAGTATTTAACAGTCACTCTATCGATATATCAATCTACAGTATTTAACAGTCACTCTCTCTGTATATCAATCTACAGTATTTAACAGTCACTCTCTCTATATATCAATCTACAGTATTTAACAGTCACTCTCTCTATATATCAATCTACAGTATTTAACAGACACTCTCTCTCTATATATCAATCTACAGTATTTAACAGACACTCTCTCTGTATATCAATCTACAGTATTTAACAGACACTCTCTCTATATATCAATCTACAGTATTTAACAGACACTCTCTCTGTATATCAATCTACAGTATTTAACAGACACTCTCTCCATAGATCAATCTACAGTATTTAACAGACTCTCTCTCTATATATCAATCTACAGTATTTAACAGACACTCTCTCTGTATATCAATCTACAGTATTTAACAGACACTCTCTCTATATATCAATCTACAGTATTGAACAGACACTCTCTCTATATATCAATCTACAGTATTTAACAGACACTCTCTCTATATATATCAATCTACAGTATTTAACAGACACTCTCTCTATATATCAATCTACAGTATTTAACAGACACTCTCTCTATATATATCAATCTACAGTATTTAACAGACACTCTCTCTATATATCAATCTACAGTATTTAACAGACACTCTCTATATATCAATCTACAGTATTTAACAGTCACTCTCTCTATATATCAATCTACAGTATTTAACAGACACTCTATATATCAATCTACAGCATTTAACAGACACTCTCTCTCTGTATATCAATCTACAGTATTTAACAGACACTCTCTCTATATATCAATCTACAGTATTTAACAGACACTCTCTCTATATATCAATCTACAGTATTTAACAGACACTCTCTCTCTATATCAATCTATAGTATTTAACAGACACTCTCTCTATATATCAATCTACAGTATTTAACAGACACTCTCTCTATATATCAATCTACAGTATTTAACAGACACTCTCTCTATATATCAGTCTACAGTATTTAACAGACACTCTCTCTATATATCAATCTACAGTGTTTAACAGACACTCTCTCTATATATCAATCTACAGTATTTACAGACACTCTCTCTATATATCAATCTACAGTATTTAACAGACACTCTCTCTATATATCAATCTACAGTATTTAACAGACACTCTCTCTCTATATATCAATCTACAGTATTTAACAGACACTCACTCTCTATATATCAATCTACAGTATTTCACAGACACTCACTCTCTATATATCAATCTACAGTATTTAACAGTCACTCTCTCCATATATCAATCTACAGTATTTAACAGACACTCTCTCTATATATCAATCGACAGTATTTAACAGACACTCTCTCCATATATCAATCTACAGTATTTAACAGACACCCTCTCTCTATATATCAATCTACAGTATTTAACAGTCACTCTCTCCATATATCAATCCACAGTATTTAACAGACACTCTCTCTATATATCAATCTACAGTATTTAGCAGTCACTCTCTCTCTGTATATCAATCTACAGTATTTAACAGACACTCTCTCTATATATCAATCCACAGTATTTAACAGACTCTCTCTCTCTGTATATCAATCTACAGTATTTAACAGACACTCTCTATAAATATCAATCTACAGTATTTAACAGACACTCTCTATATATATCAATCTACCGTATTTAACAGACACTCTCTCTCTATATATCAATCGACAGTATTTAACAGACACTCTCTCTATCTATCAATCTGCAGTATTTAACAGACACTCTCTATATATCAATCTACAGTATTTAACAGACACTCTCTCTCTATATATCAATCTACAGTATTTAACAGACACTCTCTCTATATATCAATCTCCAGTATTTAACAGACACTCTCTCTATATATCAATCTACAGTATTTAACAGACACTCTCTCTATATATCAATCTCCAGTATTTAACAGACACTCTCTCTCTGTATATCAATCTACAGTATTTAACAGACACTCTCTCTATATATCAATCGACAGTATTTAACAGACACTCTCTCTTTCTATCAATCTACAGTATTTAACACACACTCTCTCTATATATCAATCTACAGTATTTAACAGACACTCTCTCTCTATATATCAATCTACAGTATTTAACAGACACTCTCTCTCTATATATCAATCTACAGTATTTAACAGACACTCTCTCTATATATCAATCTACAGTATTTAACAGTCACTCTCTCCATATATCAATCTATAGTATTTAACAGACACTCTCTCCAGAGATCAATCTACAGTATTTAACAGACACTCTCTCTCTATATATCAATCTGCAGTATTTGACAGACACTCTCTCTATATATCAATCTACAGTATTTTACAGACACTCTCTCCATATATCAATCTACAGTATTTAACAGTCACTCTCTCTATATATCAATCTACAGTATTTAACAGACACTCTCTCTATATATCAATCTACAGTATTTAACAGTCACTCTATCGATATATCAATCTACAGTATTTAACAGTCACTCTCTCTGTATATCAATCTACAGTATTTAACAGTCACTCTCTCTATATATCAATCTACAGTATTTAACAGTCACTCTCTCTATATATCAATCTACAGTATTTAACAGACACTCTCTCTCTATATATCAATCTACAGTATTTAACAGACACTCTCTCTGTATATCAATCTACAGTATTTAACAGACACTCTCTCTATATATCAATCTACAGTATTTAACAGACACTCTCTCTGTATATCAATCTACAGTATTTAACAGACACTCTCTCTATATATCAATCTACAGTATTTAACAGACACTCTCTATATATCAATCTACAGTATTTAACAGTCACTCTCTCTATATATCAATCTACAGTATTTAACAGACACTCTATATATCAATCTACAGCATTTAACAGACACTCTCTCTCTGTATATCAATCTACAGTATTTAACAGACACTCTCTCTATATATCAATCTACAGTATTTAACAGACACTCTCTCTATATATCAATCTACAGTATTTAACAGACACTCTCTCTCTATATCAATCTATAGTATTTAACAGACACTCTCTCTATATATCAATCTACAGTATTTAACAGACACTCTCTCTATATATCAATCTACAGTATTTAACAGACACTCTCTCTATATATCAGTCTACAGTATTTAACAGACACTCTCTCTATATATCAATCTACAGTGTTTAACAGACACTCTCTCTATATATCAATCTACAGTATTTACAGACACTCTCTCTATATATCAATCTACAGTATTTAACAGACACTCTCTCTATATATCAATCTACAGTATTTAACAGACACTCTCTCTATATATCAATCTGCAGTATTTAACAGACACTCTCTCTATATATCAATCTACAGTATTTAACAGACACTCTCTCTATATATCAATCTACAGTATTTAACAGACACTCTCTCTATATATCAATCTACAGTATTTAACAGACTCTCTCTCCATATATCAATCTACAGTATTGAACAGACACTCTCTCTCTCTATCAATCTACAGTATTTAACAGTCACTCTCTCTATATATCAATCTATAGTATTTAACAGACACTCTCTCTATATATCAATCTACAGTATTTAACAGACACTCTCTCTCTATATCAATCTACAGTATTTAACAGACACTCTCTCTATATATCAATCTACAGTATTTAACAGACACTCTCTCCATATATCAATCTACAGTATTTAACAGACACTCTCTCTATATATCAATCTACAGTATTTAACAGACACTCTCTCTATATATCAATCTACAGTATTTAACAGACACTCACTCTCTATATATCAATCTACAGTATTTAACAGACTCTCTCTCGATATATCAATCTATAGTATTTAACAGACACTCTCTCTATATATCAATCTACAGTATTTAACAGACACTCTCTCTATATATCAATCTACAGTATTTAACAGACACTCACTCTCTATATATCAATCTACAGTATTTAACAGACACTCTCTCTATATATCAATCTACAGTATTTAACAGACACTCTCTCTCTGTATATCAATCTACAGTATTTAACAGACTCTCTCTCTATATATCAATCTACAGTATTTAACAGTCACTCTCTCTATATATCAATCTACAGTATTTAACAGACACTCTCTCCATATATCAATCTACAGTATTTAACAGACACTCTCTCTATATATCAATCTACAGTATTTAACAGACACTCTCTCTATATATCAATCTACAGTATTTAACAGACACTCACTCTCTATATATCAATCTACAGTATTTAACAGACTCTCTCTCTATATATCAATCTATAGTATTTAACAGACACTCTCTCTATATATCAATCTACAGTTTTTAACAGACACTCTCTCTATATATCAATCTACAGTATTTAACAGACACTCACTCTCTATATATCAATCTACAGTATTTAACAGACACTCTCTCTCTGTATATCAATCTACAGTATTTAACAGACTCTCTCTCTATATATCAATCTACAGTATTTAACAGACTCTCTCTCTATATATCAATCTACAGTATTTAACAGACACTCTCTCTATATCAATCTACAGTATTTAACAGACACTCTCTATATATATCAATCTACAGTATTTAACAGACACTCTCTCTCTGTATATCAATCTACAGTATTTAACAGACACTCTCTCTATATATCAATCTACAGTATTTAACAGTCACTCTCTCTATATATCAATCTACAGTATTTAACAGACACTCTATATATCAATCTACAGTATTTAACAGACACTCTCTCTCTGTATATCAATCTACAGTATTTAACAGACACTCTCTCTATATATCAATCTACAGTATTTAACAGACACTCTCTCTACATATATCAATCTACAGTATTTAACAGACACTCTCTCTATATATCAATCTACAGTATTTAACAGACACTCTCTCTATCTATCAATCTACAGTATTTAACAGACACTCTCTCTCTATATATCAATCTACAGTATTTAACAGACACTCTCTCTATATATCAATCTACAGTATTTAACAGACACTCTCTCTACATATATCAATCTACAGTATTTAACAGACACTCTCTCTATATATATCAATCTACAGTATTTAACAGACACTCTCTCTCTATATATCAATCTACAGTATTTAACAGACACTCTCTCTATATATCAATCTACAGTATTTAACAGACACTCTCTCTATATATCAATCTACAGTATTTAACAGACTCTCTCTCTATATATCAATCTACAGTATTTAACAGACACTCTCTCTGTATATCAATCTACAGTATTTAACAGACACTCTCTCTATATATCAATCTACAGTATTTAACAGACACTCTCTCTCTCTATATATCAATCTACAGTATTTAACAGACACTCTCTCTCTATATATAAAACTACAGTATTTAACAGACACTCTCTCTACATATATCAATCTACAGTATTTCACAGACTCTCTCTCTATATATCAATCTACAGTATTTAACAGACACTCTCTCTCTATATATCAATCTACAGTATTTAACAGACACTCTCTCTCTATATATCAATCTACAGTATTTAACAGACACTCTCTCTTTCTATCAATCTACAGTATTTAACAGACACTCTCTCGATATATCAATCTACAGTATTTAACAGACACTCTCTCTCTATATATCAATCTACAGTATTTAACAGACACTCTCTCTCTATATATCAATCTACAGTATTTAACAGACACTCTCTCTTTCTATCAATCTACAGTATTTAACAGACACTCTCTCCATATATCAATCTACAGTATTTAACAGACTCTCTCTCTATATATCAAACTACAGTATTTAACAGACACTCTCTCTATATATCAATCCACAGTATTTAACAGACACTCTCTCTATATATATCAATCTACAGTATTTAACAGACACTCTCTCTCGATATCAATCTACAGTATTTAACAGACACTCTCTCTATATATATCAATCTACAGTATTTAACAGACACTCTCTCTATATATATCAATCTACAGTATTTAACAGACTCTCTCTCTATAAATCAATCTGCAGTATTTAACAGACACTCTCTCTATATATCAATCTACAGTATTTAACAGACACTCTCTCTATATATCAATCTCCAGTATTTAACAGTCACTCTCTCTATATATCAATCTACAGTATTTAACAGACACTCTCTCTGTATATCAATCTACAGTATTTAACAGACACTCTCTCTCTATATATCAATCTACAGTATTTAACAGACACTCTCTCTATATATCAATCTACAGTATTTAACAGACACTCTCTCTATATATCAATCTACAGTATTTAACAGACACTCTCTCTCGATATATCAATCTACAGTATTTAACAGACACTCTCTCTATATATCAATCTACAGTATTTAACAGACACTCTCTCGATATATCAATCTACAGTATTTAACAGACACTCTCTCTATATATCAATCTACAGTATTTAACAGACACTCTCTCTATATATCAATCTACAGTATTTAACAGACACTCTCTCTCTATATCAATCTACAGTATTTAACAGACACTCTCTCCATATATCAATCGACAGTATTTAACAGACACTCTCTCTATATATCAATCTACAGTATTTAACAGACACTCTCTCTATATATCAATCTACAGTATTTAACAGACACTCTCTCTATATATCAATCTACAGTATTTAACAGACACTCTCTCTCTATATATCAATCTACAGTATTTAACAGACACTCTCTCTCTATATATCAATCTACAGTATTTAACAGACACTCTCTCTCTACATATCAATCTACAGTATTTAACAGACACTCTCTCTATATATCAATCTACAGTATTAAACAGACACTCTCTCTATATATCAATCTACAGTATTTAACAGACTCTCTCTCTCTATATATCAATCTACAGTATTTAACAGACACTCTCTCTATATATCAATCTGCAGTATTTAACAGACACTCTCTCTCTATATATCAATCTGCAGTATTTAACAGACACTCTCTCTCTATATCAATCTACAGTATTTAACAGACACTCTCTCTCTTTCTATCAATCTACAGTATTTAACAGACACTCTCTCACTTTCTATCAATCTACAGTATTTAACAGACACTCTCTCTATATATCAATCTACAGTATTTAACAGACACTCTCTATATATCAATCTACAGTATTTAACAGTCACTCTCTCTATATATCAATCTACAGTATTTAACAGACACTCTATATATCAATCTACAGTATTTAACAGACACTCTCTCTCTGTATATCAATCTACAGTATTTAACAGACACTCTCTCTATATATCAATCTACAGTATTTAACAGACACTCTCTCTATATATCAATCTACAGTATTTAACAGACACTCTCTCTCTATATCAATCTATAGTATTTAACAGACACTCTCTCTATATATCAATCTACAGTATTTAACAGACACTCTCTCTATATATCAATCTACAGTATTTAACAGACACTCTCTCTATATATCAGTCTACAGTATTTAACAGACACTCTCTCTATATATCAATCTACAGTGTTTAACAGACACTCTCTCTATATATCAATCTACAGTATTTACAGACACTCTCTCTATATATCAATCTACAGTATTTAACAGACACTCTCTCTATATATCAATCTACAGTATTTAACAGACACTCTCTCTATATATCAATCTGCAGTATTTAACAGACACTCTCTCTATATATCAATCTACAGTATTTAACAGACACTCTCTCTATATATCAATCTACAGTATTTAACAGACACTCTCTCTATATATCAATCTACAGTATTTAACAGACACTCTCTCTATATATCAATCTACAGTATTTAACAGACACTCTCTCTATATATCAATCTACAGTATTTAACAGACACTCTCTCTCTATATCAATCTACAGTATTTAACAGACACTCTCTCTATATATCAATCTACAGTATTTAACAGACACTCTCTCTATATATCAATCTACAGTATTTAACAGACACTCTCTCTCTATATCAATCTACAGTATTTAACAGACACTCTCTCTATATATCAATCTACAGTATTTAACAGACACTCTCTCTCTATATATCAATCTACAGTATTTAACAGTCACTCTCTCTATATATCAATCTACAGTATTTAACAGACTCTCTCTCCATATATCAATCTACAGTATTGAACAGACACTCTCTCTCTCTATCAATCTACAGTATTTAACAGTCACTCTCTCTATATATCAATCTACAGTATTTAACAGACACTCTCTCCATATATCAATCTACAGTATTTAACAGACACTCTCTCTATATATCAATCTACAGTATTTAACAGACACTCTCTCTATATATCAATCTACAGTATTTAACAGACACTCACTCTCTATATATCAATCTACAGTATTTAACAGACTCTCTCTCTATATATCAATCTATAGTATTTAACAGACACTCTCTCTATATATCAATCTACAGTATTTAACAGACACTCTCTCTATATATCAATCTACAGTATTTAACAGACACTCACTCTCTATATATCAATCTACAGTATTTAACAGACACTCTCTCTATATATCAATCTACAGTATTTAACAGACACTCTCTCTCTGTATATCAATCTACAGTATTTAACAGACTCTCTCTCTATATATCAATCTACAGTATTTAACAGTCACTCTCTCTATATATCAATCTACAGTATTTAACAGACACTCTCTCCATATATCAATCTACAGTATTTAACAGACACTCTCTCTATATATCAATCTACAGTATTTAACAGACACTCTCTCTATATATCAATCTACAGTATTTAACAGACACTCACTCTCTATATATCAATCTACAGTATTTAACAGACTCTCTCTCTATATATCAATCTATAGTATTTAACAGACACTCTCTCTATATATCAATCTACAGTTTTTAACAGACACTCTCTCTATATATCAATCTACAGTATTTAACAGACACTCACTCTCTATATATCAATCTACAGTATTTAACAGACACTCTCTCTCTGTATATCAATCTACAGTATTTAACAGACTCTCTCTCTATATATCAATCTACAGTATTTAACAGACTCTCTCTCTATATATCAATCTACAGTATTTAACAGACACTCTCTCTATATCAATCTACAGTATTTAACAGACACTCTCTATATATATCAATCTACAGTATTTAACAGACACTCTCTCTCTATATCAATCTACAGTATTTAACAGACACTCTCTCTATATATCAATCTACAGTATTTAACAGTCACTCTCTCTATATATATCAATCTACAGTATTTAACAGACACTCTCTCTATATATCAATCTACAGTATTTAACAGACACTCTCTCTCTATATCAATCTACAGTATTTAACAGACACTCTCTCTATATATCAATCTACAGTATTTAACAGTCACTCTCTCTATATATATCAATCTACAGTATTTAACAGACACTCTCTCTATATATCAATCTACAGTATTTAACAGACACTCTCTCTCTATATATCAATCTACAGTATTTAACAGACACTCTATATATCAATCTACAGTATTTAACAGACACTCTCTCTCTGTATATCAATCTACAGTATTTAACAGACACTCTCTCTATATATCAATCTACAGTATTTAACAGACACTCTCTCTACATATATCAATCTACAGTATTTAACAGACACTCTCTCTATATATCAATCTACAGTATTTAACAGACACTCTCTCTATCTATCAATCTACAGTATTTAACAGACACTCTCTCTCTATATATCAATCTACAGTATTTAACAGACACTCTCTCTATATATCAATCTACAGTATTTAACAGACACTCTCTCTACATATATCAATCTACAGTATTTAACAGACACTCTCTCTATATATATCAATCTACAGTATTTAACAGACACTCTCTCTCTATATATCAATCTACAGTATTTAACAGACACTCTCTCTATATATCAATCTACAGTATTTAACAGACACTCTCTCTATATATCAATCTACAGTATTTAACAGACTCTCTCTCTATATATCAATCTACAGTATTTAACAGACACTCTCTCTGTATATCAATCTACAGTATTTAACAGACACTCTCTCTATATATCAATCTACAGTATTTAACAGACACTCTCTCTCTCTATATATCAATCTACAGTATTTAACAGACACTCTCTCTCTATATATCAAACTACAGTATTTAACAGACACTCTCTCTACATATATCAATCTACAGTATTTCACAGACTCTCTCTCTATATATCAATCTACAGTATTTAACAGACACTCTCTCTCTATATATCAATCTACAGTATTTAACAGACACTCTCTCTTTCTATCAATCTACAGTATTTAACAGACACTCTCTCGATATATCAATCTACAGTATTTAACAGACACTCTCTCTCTATATATCAATCTACAGTATTTAACAGACACTCTCTCTCTATATATCAATCTGCAGTATTTAACAGACACTCTCTCTTTCTATCAATCTACAGTATTTAACAGACACTCTCTCCATATATCAATCTACAGTATTTAACAGACTCTCTCTCTATATATCAAACTACAGTATTTAACAGACACTCTCTCTATATATCAATCCACAGTATTTAACAGACACTCTCTCTATATATATCAATCTACAGTATTTAACAGACACTCTCTCTCGATATCAATCTACAGTATTTAACAGACACTCTCTCTATATATATCAATCTACAGTATTTAACAGACACTCTCTCTATATATATCAATCTACAGTATTTAACAGACTCTCTCTCTATAGATCAATCTACAGTATTTAACAGACACTCTCTCTATGTATCAATCTACAGTATTTAACAGACACTCTCTCTATATATCAATCTACAGTATTTAACAGACACTCTCTCTATATATATCAATCTACAGTATTTAACAGACACTCTCTCTATATATATCAATCTACAGTATTTAACAGACTCTCTCTCTATATATCAAACTACAGTATTTAACAGACACTCTCTCTATATATCAATCGACAGTATTTAACAGACACTCTCTCTATATATCAATCTGCAGTATTTAACAGACACTCTCTCTATATATCAATCTGCAGTATTTAACAGACACTCTCTCTATATATCAATCTACAGTATTTAACAGACACTCTCTCTATATATCAATCTCCAGTATTTAACAGTCACTCTCTCTATATATCAATCTACAGTATTTAACAGACACTCTCTCTGTATATCAATCTACAGTATTTAACAGACACTCTCTCTCTATATATCAATCTACAGTATTTAACAGACACTCTCTCTATATATCAATCTACAGTATTTAACAGACACTCTCTCTATATATCAATCTACAGTATTTAACAGACACTCTCTCTCGATATATCAATCTACAGTATTTAACAGACACTCTCTCTATATATCAATCTACAGTATTTAACAGACACTCTCTCGATATATCAATCTACAGTATTTAACAGACACTCTCTCTATATATCAATCTACAGTATTTAACAGACACTCTCTCTATATATCAATCTACAGTATTTAACAGACACTCTCTCTCTATATCAATCTACAGTATTTAACAGACACTCTCTCCATATATCAATCGACAGTATTTAACAGACACTCTCTCTATATATCAATCTACAGTATTTAACAGACACTCTCTCTATATATCAATCTACAGTATTTAACAGACACTCTCTCTATATATCAATCTACAGTATTTAACAGACACTCTCTCTCTATATATCAATCTACAGTATTTAACAGACACTCTCTCTCTATATATCAATCTACAGTATTTAACAGACACTCTCTCTCTACATATCAATCTACAGTATTTAACAGACACTCTCTCTATATATCAATCTACAGTATTAAACAGACACTCTCTCTATATATCAATCTACAGTATTTAACAGACTCTCTCTCTATATATATCAATCTACAGTATTTAACAGACACTCTCTCTATATATCAATCTGCAGTATTTAACAGACACTCTCTCTCTATATATCAATCTGCAGTATTTAACAGACACTCTCTCTCTATATCAAACGACAGTATTTACCAGACTCTCTCTCTATATATATCAATCTACAGTATTTAACAGACACTCTCTCTCTATATATCAATCTACAGTATTTAACAGACACTCTCTCTCTATATATCAATCTACAGTATTTAACACACACTCTCTCCATATATCAATCTACAGTATTTAACAGACACTCTCTCTCTACATATCAATCTACAGTATTTAACAGACACTCTCTCTATATATCAATCTACAGTATTTAACAGACTCTCTCTCTATATATCAATCTACAGTATTTAACAGACTCTCTCTCTATATATCAATCTACAGTATTTAACAGACACTCTCTCTCTATATATCAATCTACAGTATTTAACAGACACTCTCTCTCTGTATATCAATCTACAGTATTTAACAGACACTCTCTCTCTACATATCAATCTACAGTATTTAACAGACACTCTCTCTATATATCAATCTACAGTATTTAACAGACTCTCTCTCTATATATCAATCTACAGTATTTAACAGACTCTCTCTCTATATATCAATCTACAGTATTTAACAGACACTCTCTCTCTATATATCAATCTGCAGTATTTAACAGTCACTCTCTCTATATATCAATCTACAGTATTTAACAGACACTCCATATATCAATCTACAGTATTTAACAGACACTCTCTCTCTGTATATCAATCTACAGTATTTAACAGACACTCTCTCTATATATCAATCTACAGTATTTAACAGACACTCTCTCTACATATATCAATCTACAGTATTTAACAGACACTCTCTCTATATATCAATCTACAGTATTTAACAGACACTCTCTCTATCTATCAATCTACAGTATTTAACAGACACTCTCTCTCTATATATCAATCTACAGTATTTAACAGACACTCTCTCTATATATCAATCTACAGTATTTAACAGACACTCTCTCTACATATATCAATCTACAGTATTTAACAGACACTCTCTCTATATATCAATCTACAGTATTTAACAGACACTCTCTCTCTCTATATATCAATCTACAGTATTTAACAGACACTCTCTCTATATATCAATCTACAGTATTTAACAGACACTCTCTCTACATATATCAATCTACAGTATTTAACAGACACTCTCTCTATATATCAATCTACAGTATTTAACAGACACTCTCTCTCTCTATATATCAATCTACAGTATTTAACAGACACTCTCTCTCTATATATCAATCTACAGTATTTAACAGACACTCTCTCTCTATATATCAATCTACAGTATTTAACAGACACTCTCTCTATATATCAATCTACAGTATTTAACAGACACTCTCTCTATATATCAATCTACAGTATTTAACAGACTCTCTCTCTATATATCAATCTACAGTATTTAACAGACACTCTCTCTGTATATCAATCTACAGTATTTAACAGACACTCTCTCTATATATCAATCTACAGTATTTAACAGACACTCTCTCTCTCTATATATCAATCTACAGTATTTAACAGACACTCTCTCTCTATATATCAAACTACAGTATTTAACAGACACTCTCTCTACATATATCAATCTACAGTATTTAACAGACTCTCTCTCTATATATCAATCTACAGTATTTAACAGACACTCTCTCTCTATATATCAATCTACAGTATTTAACAGACACTCTCTCTCTATATATCAATCTACAGTATTTAACAGACACTCTCTCTTTCTATCAATCTACAGTATTTAACAGACACTCTCTCGATATATCAATCTACAGTATTTAACAGACACTCTCTCTCTATATATCAATCTACAGTATTTAACAGACACTCTCTCTCTATATATCAATCTACAGTATTTAACAGACACTCTCTCTTTCTATCAATCTACAGTATTTAACAGACACTCTCTCCATATATCAATCTACAGTATTTAACAGACTCTCTCTCTATATATCAAACTACAGTATTTAACAGACACTCTCTCTATATATCAATCCACAGTATTTAACAGACACTCTCTCTATATATATCAATCTACAGTATTTAACAGACACTCTCTCTCGATATCAATCTACAGTATTTAACAGACACTCTCTCCATATATATCAATCTACAGTATTTAACAGACACTCTCTCTATATATATCAATCTACAGTATTTAACAGACTCTCTCTCTATAGATCAATCTACAGTATTTAACAGACACTCTCTCTATATATCAATCTACAGTATTTAACAGACACTCTCTCTATATATATCAATCTACAGTATTTAACAGACTCTCTCTCTATATATCAAACTACAGTATTTAACAGACACTCTCTCTATATATCAATCGACAGTATTTAACAGACACTCTCTCTATATATCAATCTACAGTATTTAACAGACACTCTCTCTATATATCAATCTGCAGTATTTAACAGACACTCTCTCTATATTTCAATCTACAGTATTTAACAGACACTCTCTCTATATATCAATCGACAGTATTTAACAGACACTCTCTCTTTCTATCAATCTACAGTATTTAACAGACACTCTCTCTGTATATCAATCTACAGTATTTAACAGACACTCTCTCTCTATATATCAATCTACAGTATTTAACAGACACTCTCTCTATATATCAATCTACAGTATTTAACAGACACTCTCTCTATATATCAATCTACAGTATTTAACAGACACTCTCTATCGATATATCAATCTACAGTATTTAACAGACACTCTCTCCATTTATCAATCGACAGTATTTAACAGACACTCTCTCTATATATCAATCTACAGTATTTAACAGACACTCTCTCTATATATCAATCTACAGTATTTAACAGACACTCTCTCTCTATATATCAATCTACAGTATTTAACAGACACTCTCTCTCTATATATCAATCTACAGTATTTAACAGACACTCTCTCTCTACATATCAATCTACAGTATTTAACAGACACTCTCTCTATATATCAATCTACAGTATTAAACAGACACTCTCTCTATATATCAATCTACAGTATTTAACAGACTCTCTCTCTCTATATATCAATCTACAGTATTTAACAGACACTCTCTCTATATATCAATCTGCAGTATTTAACAGACACTCTCTCTCTATATATCAATCTGCAGTATTTAACAGACACTCTCTCTCTCTATCAAACGACAGTATTTACCAGACTCTCTCTCTATATATATCAATCTACAGTATTTAACAGACACTCTCTCTCTATATATCAATCTACAGTATTTAACAGACACTCTCTCTCTAAATATCAATCTACAGTATTTAACAGACACTCTCTCCATATATCAATCTACAGTATTTAACAGACACTCTCTCTCTACATATCAATCTACAGTATTTAACAGACACTCTCTCTATATATCAATCTACAGTATTTAACAGACTCTCTCTCTATATATCAATCTACAGTATTTAACAGACTCTCTCTCTATATATCAATCTACAGTATTTAACAGACACTCTCTCTATATATATCAATCTACAGTATTTAACAGACACTCTCTCTCTGTATATCAATCTACAGTATTTAACAGACACTCTCTCTCTACATATCAATCTACAGTATTTAACAGACACTCTCTCTATATATCAATCTACAGTATTTAACAGACTCTCTCTCTATATATCAATCTACAGTATTTAACAGACTCTCTATATATCAATCTACAGTATTTAACAGACACTCTCTCTCTATATATCAATCTACAGTATTTAACAGACACTCTCTCTATATATCAATCTACAGTATTTAACAGACACTCTCTCTCTACATATCAATCTACAGTATTTAACAGACACTCTCTCTATATATCAATCTACAGTATTTAACAGACACTCTATATATCAATCTACAGTATTTAACAGACACTCTCTCCATATATCAATCTACAGTATTTAACAGACACTCTCTCTCTATATATCAATCTACAGTATTTAACAGACACTCTCTCCATATATCAATCTACAGTATTTAACAGACACTCTCTCTCTACATATCAATCTACAGTATTTAACAGACACTCTCTCTATATATCAATCTACAGTATTTAACAGACACTCTCTCTCTGTATATCAATCTACAGTATTTAACAGACACTCTCTCTCTACATATCAATCTACAGTATTTAACAGACACTCTCTCTATATATCAATCTACAGTATTTAACAGACTCTCTCTCTATATATCAATCTACAGTATTTAACAGACACTCTCTCTATATATCAATCTACAGTATTTAACAGACACTCTCTCTATATATCAATCTACAGTATTTAACAGACACTCTCTCGATATATCAATCTACAGTATTTAACAGACACTCTCTCTATATATCAATCTACAGTATTTAACAGACACTCTCTCTATATATCAATCTACAGTATTTAACAGACACTCTCTCTCGATATATCAATCTACAGTATTTAACAGACACTCTCTCTATATATCAATCTACAGTATTTAACAGACACTCTCTCCATATATCAATCTACAGTATTTAACAGACACTCTCTCTCTATATATCAATCTACAGTATTTAACAGACACTCTCTCTATATATCAATCTACAGTATTTAACAGACACTCTCTCTCTATATATCAATCTACAGTATTTAACAGACACTCTCTCCATATATCAATCTACAGTATTTAACAGACACTCTCTCTCTACATATCAATCTACAGTATTTAACAGACTCTCTCTCCATATATCAATCTACAGTATTTAACAGACACTCTCTCTCTATATATCAATCTACAGTATTTAACAGACACTCTCTCTCTATATCAATCTACAGTATTTAACAGACACTCTCTCTCTTCATATCAATCCACAGTATTTAACAGACACTCTCTGCCCTGATCTTTGAATTTCGCATCTGTTTTTTGTTTTTAGTTTCCAATCAGGAGCCATTTAATTTCCGAGGACTGCGACTCGATTGGTTCCGTCTCCAGGTATTAAGTTATATTGCTGCAATTAATGTACAACATTTACACCGTGGTTCCTGACGGTGTATTGAGGGACGAGGAGGTGTATTGAGGGACGAGGAGGTGTATTGAGGGACGAGGCGGTGTATCGTGTGACAAGGAGGTGTATTGTGTGACGAGGAGGTGTATCGTGTGACGAGGAGGTGTATCGTGTGACGAGGAGGTGTATCGTGTGAGGAGGAGGTGTATCGTGTGACGAGGGGGTGTATCGTGTGAGGAGGTGTATCGTGTGACGAGGAGGTGTATCGTGTGACGAGGAGGTGTATCGTGTGACGAGGAGGTGTATAGTGTGACGAGGAGGTGTGTCGTGTGACGAGGAGGTGTATCGTGTGACGAGGAGGTGTATAGTGTGACGAGGAGGTGTATCGTGTGACGAGGAGGTGTATCGTGTGACGAGGAGGTGTATCGTGTGACGAGGAGGTGTATCGTGGGACGAGGAGGTGTATCGTGTGACGAGGACGTGTGTCGTGTGACGAGGAGGTGTATCGTGTGACGAGGAGGTGTATAGTGTGATGAGGAGGTGTATCGTGTGACGAGGAGGTGTGTCGTGTGACGAGGAGGTGTATCGTGTGACGAGGAGGTGTATCGTGTGACGAGGAGGTGTATCGTGTGACGAGGAGGTGTATCGTGTGACGAGGAGGTGTATCGTGTGACGAGGAGGTGTATCGTGTGACGAGGAGGTGTATCGTGTGACGAGGAGGTGTATTGTGTGACGAGGAGGTGTATCGTGTGACGAGGAGGTGTATCGTGTGACGAGGAGGTGTATCGTGTGACGAGGAGGTGTATCGTGTGACGAGGAGGTGTATCGTGTGACGAGGAGGTGTATCGTGTGACGAGAAGGTGTATCGTGTGACGAGGAGGTGTATCGTGTGACGAGGAGGTGTATCGTGTGACGAGGAGGTGTATCGTGTGACGAGGAGGTGTATCGTGTGACGAGGAGGTGTATCGTGTGACGAGGAGGTGTATCGTGTGACGAGGAGGTGTATCGTGTGACGAGGAGGTGTATCGTGTGACGAGGAGGTGTATCGTGTGACGAGAAGGTGTATTTTGTGACGAGGAGGTGTATCGTGTGACGAGGAGGTGTATTGTGTGACGAGGAGGTGTATAGTGTGACGAGGAGGTGTATCGTGTGACGAGGAGGTGTATCGTGTGACGAGGAGGTGTATCGTGTGACGAGGGGGTGTATCGTGTGACGAGGGGGTGTATCGTGTGACGAGGAGGTGTATCGTGTGACGAGGGGGTGTATCGTGTGACGAGGAGGTGTATCGTGTGACGAGGGGGTGTATCGTGTGACGAGGGGGTGTATCGTGTGACGAGGGGGTGTATAGTGTGACGAGGAGGTGTATCGTGTGACGAGGAGGTGTATCGTGTGACGAGGAGGTGTATCGTGTGACGAGGAGGTGTATCGTGTGACGAGGAGGTGCATCGTGTGACGAGGAGGTGTATCGTGTGACGAGGAGGTGTATCGTGTGACGAGGAGGTGTATCGTGTGACGAGGAGGTGTATCGCGTGACGAGGAGGTGTATCGTGTGACGAGGAGGTGTATCGCGTGACGAGGAGGTGTATCGTGTGACGAGGAGGTGTATCGTGTGACGAGGAGGTGTATCGTGTGACGAGGAGGTGTATTGTGTGACGAGGAGGTGTATAGTGTGATGAGGAGGTGTATTGTGTGACGAGGAGGTGTATTGTGTGACGAGGAGGTGTATCGTGTGACGAGGAGGTGTATCGTGTGACGAGGAGGTGTATCGTGTGACGAGGAGGTGTATAGTGTGATGAGGAGGTGTATTGTGTGACGAGGAGGTGTATGGTGTGACGAGGAGGTGTATTGTGTGACGAGGAGGTGTATCGTGTGACGAGGAGGTGTATCGTGTGACGAGGAGGTGTATCGTGTGAGGAGGAGGTGTATCGTGTGACGAGGAGGTGTATTGTGTGACGAGGAGGTGTATCGTGTGACGAGGAGGTGTATCGTGTGACGAGGAGGTGTATCGTGTGACGAGGAGGTGTATCGTGTGACGAGGAGGTGTATCGTGTGACGAGGAGGTGTATAGTGTGACGAGGAGGTGTATCGTGTGACGAGGAGGTGTATCGTGTGACGAGGAGGTGTATCGTGTGACGAGGAGGTGTATCGTGTGACGAGGAGGTGTATCGTGTGACGAGGAGGTGTATTGTGTGACGAGGAGGTGTATCGTGTGACGAGGAGGTGTATCGTGTGACGAGGAGGTGTGTCGTGTGACGAGGAGGTGTATAGTGTGACGAGGAGGTGTATCGTGTGACGAGGAGGTGTATCGTGTGACGAGGAGGTGTATCGTGTGACGAGGAGGTGTATCGTGTGACGAGGAGGTGTATTGTTTGACGAGGAGGTGTATCGTGTGACGAGGAGGTGTATCGTGTGACGAGGAGGTGTATCGTCTGACGAGGAGGTGTATCGTGTGACGAGGAGGTGTATCGTGTGACGAGGAGGTGTATTGTGTGACGAGGAGGTGTATTGTGTGACGAGGAGGTGTATCGTGTGATGAGGAGGTGTATCGTGTGACGAGGAGGTGTATCGTGTGACGAGGAGGTGTATCGTGTGACGAGGAGGTGTATCGTATGATGAGGAGGTGTATCGTGTGACGAGGAGGTGTATCGTGTGACGAGGAGGTGTATCGTGTGACGAGGAGGTGTATCGTGTGATGAGGAGGTGTATTGTGTGACGAGGAGGTGTATTGTGTGAAGAGGAGGTGTATCGTGTGACGAGGAGGTGTATTGTGTGACGAGGAGGTGTATCGTGTGAGGAGGAGGTGTATCGTGTGACGAGGAGGTGTATTGTGTGATGAGGAGGTGTATTGTGTGACGAGGAGGTGTATCGTATGACGAGGAGGTGTATCGTGTGACGAGGAGGTGTATCGTGTGACGAGGAGGTGTATCGTGTGACGAGGAGGTGTATCGTGTGACGAGGAGGTGTATCGTGTGACGAGGAGGTGTATCGTGTGACGAGGAGGTGTATCGTGTGACGAGGAGGTGTATCGTGTGACGAGGAGGTGTATGGTGTGACGAGGAGGTGTATCGTGTGACGAGGAGGTGTATCGTGTGACGAGGAGGTGTATCGTGTGATGAGGAGGTGTATCGTGTGACGAGGAGGTGTATCGTGTGACGAGGAGGTGTATTGTGTGACGAGGAGGTGTATGGTGTGACGAGGAGGTGTATGGTGTGACGAGGAGGTGTATCGTGTGACGAGGAGGTGTATCGTGTGACGAGGAGGTGTATCGTGTGACGAGGTGGTGTATCGTGTGACGAGGAGGTGTATCGTGTGACGAGGAGGTGTATCGTGTGACGAGGAGGTGTATCGTGTGACGAGGAGGTGTATCGTGTGACGAGGAGGTGTATCGTGTGACGAGGAGGTGTATCGTGTGACGAGGAGGTGTATCGTGTGACGAGGAGGTGTATCGTGTGACGAGGAGGTGTATCGTGTGACGAGGAGGTGTATGGTGTGACGAGGAGGTGTATTGTGTGACGAGGAGGTGTATTGTGTGACGAGGAGGTGTATCGTGTGACGAGGAGGTGTATCGTGTGACGAGGAGGTGTATCGTGTGACGAGGAGGTGTATAGTGTGATGAGGAGGTGTATTGTGTGACGAGGAGGTGTATCGTGTGACGAGGAGGTGTATCGTGTGAGGAGGAGGTGTATCGTGTGAGGAGGAGGTGTATCGTGTGACGAGGAGGTGTATCGTGTGACGAGGAGGTGTATCGTGTGAGGAGGAGGTGTATCGTGTGAGGAGGAGGTGTATCGTGTGACGAGGAGGTGTATCGTGTGACGAGGAGGTGTATCGTGTGAGGAGGAGGTGTATCGTGTGACGAGGAGGTGTATCGTGTGACGAGGAGGTGTATCGTGTGACGAGGAGGTGTATCGTGTGACGAGGAGGTGTATCGTGTGACGAGGAGGTGTATCGTGTGACGAGGAGGTGTATCGTGTGACGAGGAGGTGTATCGTGTGACGAGGAGGTGTATAGTGTGACGAGGAGGTGTATCGTGTGACGAGGAGGTGTATCGTGTGACGAGGAGGTGTATCGTGTGACGAGGAGGTGTATCGTGTGACGAGGAGGTGTATCGTGTGACGAGGAGGTGTATTGTGTGACGAGGAGGTGTATTGTGTGACGAGGAGGTGTATCGTGTGACGAGGAGGTGTATCGTGTGACGAGGAGGTGTATCGTGTGACGAGGAGATGTATCGTGTGAGGAGGAGGTGTATTGTGGGACGAGGAGGTGTATTGTGTGATGAGGAGGTGTATTGTGTGACGAGGAGGTGTATGGTGTGACGAGGAGGTGTATCGTGTGAGGAGGAGGTGTATGGTGTGACGAGGAGGTGTATTGTGTGATGAGGAGGTGTATTGTGTGACGAGGAGGTGTATGGTGTGACGAGGAGGTGTATCGTGTGACGAGGAGGTGTATTGTGTGACGAGGAGGTGTATCGTGTGACGAGGAGGTGTATCGTGTGACGAGGAGGTGTATCGTGTGACGAGGAGATGTATCGTGTGAGGAGGAGGTGTATTGTGGGACGAGGAGGTGTATCGTGTGACGAGGAGGTGTATCGTGTGACGAGGAGGTGTATCGTGTGACGAGGAGGTGTATCGTGTGACGAGGAGGTGTATCGTGTGACGAGGAGGTGTATCGTGTGACGAGGAGTTGTATCGTGTGACGAGGAGGTGTATCGTGTGACGAGGAGGTGTATCGTGTGACGAGGAGGTGTATCGTGTGACGAGGAGGTGTATTGTGTGACGAGGAGGTGTATCGTGTGACGAGGAGGTGTATTGTGGGACGAGGAGGTGTATCGTGTGACGAGGAGGTGTATCGTGTGACGAGGAGGTGTATCGTGTGACGAGGAGGTGTGTCGTGTGACGAGGAGGTGTATCGTGTGATGAGGAGGTGTGTCGTGTGACGAGGAGGTGTATCGTGTGACGAGGAGGTGTATTGTGGGACGAGGAGGTGTATCGTGTGATGAGGAGGTGTATTGTGTGACGAGGAGGTGTATTGTGTGACGAGGAGGTGTATCGTGTGACGAGGAGGTGTATCGTGTGACGAGGAGGTGTATCGTGTGACGAGGAGGTGTATCGTGTGACGAGGAGGTGTATTGTGTGACGAGGAGGTGTATTGTGTGACGAGGAGGTGTATCGTGTGACGAGGAGGTGTATTGTGTGACGAGGAGGTGTATTGTGTGACGAGGAGGTGTGTCGTGTGACGAGGAGGTGTATCGTGTGATGAGGAGGTGTGTCGTGTGACGAGGAGGTGTATCGTGTGATGAGGAGGTGTGTCGTGTGACGAGGAGGTGTATTGTGGGACGAGGAGGTGTATCGTGTGATGAGGAGGTGTATCGTGTGACGAGGAGGTGTATCGTGTGACGAGGAGGTGTATCGTGTGATGAGGAGGTGTATTGTGTGATGAGGAGGTGTATCGTGTGACGAGGAGGTGTATCGTGTGACGAGGAGGTGTATCGTGTGACGAGGAGGTGTATCGTGTGACGAGGAGGTGTATCGTGTGACGAGGAGGTGTATCGTGTGACGAGGAGGTGTATCGTGTGACGAGGAGGTGTATCGTGTGACGAGGAGGTATATCGTGTGACGAGGAGGTGTATCGTGTGACGAGGAGGTATATCGTGTGACGAGGAGGTGTATCGTGTGACGAGGAGGTGTATCGTGTGACGAGGAGGTGTATCGTGTGACGAGGAGGTGTATCGTGTGACGAGGAGGTATATCGTGTGACGAGGAGGTGTATCGTGTGACGAGGAGGTATATCGTGTGACGAGGAGGTGTATCGTGTGACGAGGAGGTGTATTGTGTGACGAGGAGGAGGTGTATTGTGTGACGAGGAGGTGTATCGTGTGACGAGGAGGTGTATCGTGTGACGAGGAGGTGTATCGTGTGACGAGGAGGTGTATCGTGTGACGAGGAGGTGTATCGTGTGACGAGGAGGTGTTTCGTGTGACGAGGAGGTGTATCGTGTGACGAGGAGGTGTATCGTGTGACGAGGAGGTGTATCGTGTGACGAGGAGGTGTATCGTGTGACGAGGAGGTGTATCGTGTGACGAGGGGGTGTATCGTGTGACGAGGGGGTGTATCGTGTGACGAGGGGGTGTATCGTGTGACGAGGGGGTGTATTGTGGGACGAGGAGGTGTATCGTGTGACGAGGAGGTGTATCGTGTGACGAGGAGGTGTATCGTGTGACGAGGAGGTGTATAGTGTGACGAGGAGGTGTATCGTGTGACGAGGAGGTGTATCGTGTGACGAGGAGTTGTATCGTGTGACGAGGAGGTGTATCGTGTGACGAGGAGGTGTATCGTGTGACGAGGAGGTGTATCGTGTGACGAGGAGGTGTATCGTGTGACGAGGAGGTGTATCGTGTGACGAGGAGGTGTATTGTGTGACGAGGAGGTGTATCGTGTGACGAGGAGGTGTATTGTGTGACGAGGAGGTGTATTGTGTGACGAGGAGGTGTATTGTGGGACGAGGAGGTGTATCGTGTGACGAGGAGGTGTATCGTGTGACGAGGAGGTGTATCGTGTGACGAGGAGGTGTATTGTGTGACGAGGAGGTGTATTGTGTGACGAGGAGGTGTATCGTGTGACGAGGAGGTGTATTGTGTGACGAGGAGGTGTATTGTGTGACGAGGAGGTGTATTGTGGGACGAGGAGGTGTATCGTGTGACGAGGAGGTGTATCGTGTGACGAGGAGGTGTGTCGTGTGACGAGGAGGTGTATTGTGTGACGAGGAGGTGTATCGTGTGACGAGGAGGTGTGTCGTGTGACGAGGAGGTGTATCGTGTGACGAGGAGGTGTGTCGTGTGACGAGGAGGTGTATCGTGTGACGAGGAGGTGTGTCATGTGACGAGGAGGTGTATCGTGTGACGAGGAGGTGTATGGTGTGACGAGGCGGTGTATCGTGTGACGAGGAGGTGTATCGTGTGATGAGGAGGTGTGTCGTGTGACGAGGAGGTGTATTGTGTGACGAGGAGGTGTATTGTGTGACGAGGAGGTGTATCGTGTGACGAGGAGGTGTATTGTGTGACGAGGAGGTGTATTGTGTGACGAGGAGGTGTGTCATGTGACGAGGAGGTGTATCGTGTGATGAGGAGGTGTGTCGTGTGACGAGGAGGTGTATCGTGTGATGAGGAGGTGTGTCGTGTGACGAGGAGGTGTATCGTGTGACGAGGAGGTGTATTGTGGGACGAGGAGGTGTATCGTGTGACGAGGAGGTGTATCGTGTGACGAGGAGGTGTATCGTGGGATATGATGGGATATGATGGGATATGATGGGATTTGATCGGATATGATGGGATATGATGGGATATGATGGGATATGATGGGATTTGATCGGATATGATGGGATATGATGGGATATGATGGGATATGATGTGATACGATGGGATACCATGGGATCCGATGGGATCCGATCGGATATGATGGGATATGATGGGATACGATGGGATACGATGGGATTTGATGCTCCATGATGGGATATGATGCTCTATGATGGGATATGATCGGATACAATGGGATACGATGCTCTATGATGGGTTATGATGCTCTATGATGGGAAACGATGAGATATGATGGGATATGATGGGATACGATGCTCTGTGATGGGATGCAATGCTCTATGATGGGATACGATGCTCTCTGATGGGATATGATGGGATATGATGCTCTATGATGGGATACGATGCTCTCTGATGGGATATGATGGGATATGATGCTCTATGATGGGATACGATGCTCTCTGATGGGATATGATGGGATATGATGCTCTGTGATGGGATACGATGCTCTCTGTTGGGATATGATACTCTGTGATGGGATACGATGCTCTCTGATGGGATATGATGCTCTATGATGGGATACGATGCTCTCTGATGGGATATGATGGGTATACGATGCTCTGTGATGGGATACGATGCTCTATGTTGGGATATGATACTCTGTGATGGGATACGATGCTCTATGATGGGATATGATGGGATACGATGCTCTATGATGGGATATGATACTCTGTGATGGGATACGATGCTCTATGATGGGATACGATGCTCTATGTTGGGATATGATGGGATACGATGCTCGATGATGGGATATGATGGGATATGATGCTCTATGTTGGGATATGATGGGATACGATGCTCTATGATGGGATATGATGGGATACGATGCTCGATGATGGGATATGATGGGATACGATGCTCGATGATGGGATATGATGGGATACGATGCTCTATGATGGGATATGATGCTCTATGATGGGATGTGATGGGATACGATGGGATACCATGGGATACGATGGGATACGATGCTCTATGATGGGATATGATGGGATACGATGGGATACGATGCTCTATGTTCGAATATGATGCTCTATGATGGGATGTGATGGGACATGATGCTATGGGATGGGATATGATGGGATGTGATGGGATATGATGGGATACGATGGGATACGATGCACTATGTTGGGATATGATGCTCTATGATGGGATGTGATGGGATACGATGCTTGATGATGGGATATGATGGAATATGATGGGATACGATGCTTGATGATGGGATATGATGGAATATGATGGGATATGATGGGACACGATGCTCTATGTTGGGATACGATGCTCTATGTTGGGATATGATGGGATACGATGGGATACGATGGGATACGATGCACTATGATGGGATATGATGAGGTGATTGGGTATCACAGAGTACACTGCCCTTGTATCAGAGTATGATGCTCTATGTTGGGATATGATGGGATATGATGGGATTCGATGCTCGATGATGGGATATGATGGGATATGATGCTCTATGATGGGATATGATGGGATACGATGGGATACGATGGGGTACGATGGGGTACGATGGGGTACGATGGGATACGATGGGATACGATGCTCTATGTTGGGATATGTTGGGATATGATAGGGTATGATGGGGTACGATGGGATACGATGCTCTATGTTGGGATATGATGGGATATGATGGGGTACGATGGGGTACGATGGGGTACGATGGGGTACGATGCTCTATGTTGGGATATGATGGGATATGATGAGATATGTTGGGATATGATGGGATATGATGGGGTACGATGGGGTACGATGGGGTACGATGCTCTATGTTGGGATATGATGGGATATGATGAGATATGTTGGGATATGATGGGGTACGATGGGGTACGATGGGATACGATGGGGTACGATGGGATACGATGCTCGATGTTGGGATATGATGGGATATGATGGGGTACGATGGGGTACGATGGGATACGATGCTCGATGTTGGGATATGATGGGATATGATGGGGTACGATGGGGTACGATGGGGTACGATGGGATACGATGCTCGATGTTGGGATATGATGGGATATGATGGGGTACGATGGGGTACACTGCTCTTGTATCCGTACCAGGTGCAGTTATGGACATCATGCTGTGCCTCACTCTGTTTGTAATATCGAATTGACTGTTCTATTTCAGGCTTATACAAGCGTTGCCAAAACACCTCTGATTCTGCGAGAAAATCTGAAGATTGCCTCCCTGATGAACACCATTGTCTTCCACACAAAGATGCTGGACGGTTTGGATGGCCTAATGGAGGAGACAGCTGACCTCACCCCCTTCTGGTTCGTACTGGAGAAACTCAGACAGACAGACACTGCTGACTGTAAACCTGCTCCCTGGGCCCGAGCTCCCTGCGCGGTGTTAGCCCCTAGAACGAGAGGGAGCTGGCATCTTCTAGCTCTTCCTACTGCAGTGCATGGAGCAGGGTTTCCACACATTTTGCTACAGCTGCATTACTGATGTTCTCTTGTCTCAGCCACAGAGATTTCAGAACAGAAAATTAGGACGCCCTGAGTGAGAGAAGATCTTGCTGTCCGAAGGGGTGAGGGGAAGGGTTGACATGGGAATGTTCAGAGATATAAAACCGGGAGCAGGCCACTGAGGGATACAACCTCAGGCCATCAAGCTCATCTTTTCCAAACTGGAAACCAACGAATGGTTAATGAAGAGTGCCTGTGCCTGAGAGAGAAGAGAGAGGGAAGGAGAAAGAGTGAGAGGGTGAGATCAAGCCTATTGCATGTCTGAAACTGTGTTGAGAGAGAGAGGGAGAGAGAGAGGAGAAAGGATGACGGGAAAAGATGAGAGGGTGAGGGGTCAGAGAGTAAGGGAGTGACAGGAGGGGGTGACAAAGAGATATGGGAGGCAGGGAGGGCCTGAGAACATGATTCTCTTGCATTATTGGCTGTTGCTACCCAAGCCCTGTTCACCTGGTACAGTATAACCTGAGCCCTGTTCACCTGGTACAGTATAACCTGAGCCCTGTTCACCTGGTACAGTATAACCTGAGCCCTGTTCACCTGGTACAGTATAACCTGAGTCCTGTTCACCTGGTACAGTATAACCTGAGCCCTGTTCACCTGGTACAGTACAACCTGAGTCCTGTTCACCTGGTACAGTATAACCTGAGTCCTGTTCACCTGGTACAGTATAACCTGAGTCCTGTTCACCTGGTACAGTATAACCTGAGCCCTGTTCACCTGGTACAGTATAACCTGAGCCCTGTTCACCTGGTACAGTATAACCTGAGTCCTGTTCACCTGGTACAGTATAACCTGAGCCCTGTTCACCTGGTACAGTATAACCTGAGCCCTGTTCACCTGGTACAGTATAACCTGAGTCCTGTTCACCTGGTACAGTATAACCTGAGCCCTGTTCACCTGGTACAGTATAACCTGAGCCCTGTTCACCTGGTACAGTACAACCTGAGTCCTGTTCACCTGGTACAGTATAACCTGAGCCCTGTTCACCTGGTACAGTATAACCTGAGTCCTGTTCACCTGGTAGAGTATAACCTGAGTCCTGTTCACCTGGTACAGTATAACCTGAGCCCTGTTCACCTGGTACAGTATAACCTGAGTCCTGTTCACCTGGTACAGTATAACCTGAGCCCTGTTCACCTGGTACAGTATAACCTGAGTCCTGTTCACCTGGTACAGTATAACCTGAGTCCTGTTCACCTGGTACAGTATAACCTGAGCCCTGTTCACCTGGTACAGTACAACCTGAGTCCTGTTCACCTGGTACAGTATAACCTGAGCCCTGTTCACCTGGTACAGTATAACCTGAGCCCTGTTCACCTGGTACAGTATAACCGGAGTCCTGTTCACCTGGTACAGTATAACCTGAGTCCTGTTCACCTGGTACAGTATAACCTGAGTCCTGTTCACCTGGTACAGTATAACCTGAGCCCTGTTCACCTGGTACAGTATAACCTGAGCCCTGTTCACCTGGTACAGTACAACCAGAGTCCTGTTCACCTGGTACAGTATAACCTGAGCCCTGTTCACCTGGTACAGTATAACCTGAGCCCTGTTCACCTGGTACAGTATAACCTGAGCCCTGTTCACCTGGTACAGTATAACCTGAGTCCTGTTCACCTGGTACAGTATAACCTGAGCCCTGTTCACCTGGTACAGTATAACCTGAGCCCTGTTCACCTGGTACAGTATAACCTGAGCCCTGTTCACCTGGTACAGTATAACCTGAGTCCTGTTCACCTGGTACAGTATAACCTGAGCCCTGTTCACCTGGTACAGTATAACCTGAGCCCTGTTCACCTGGTACAGTATAACCTGAGCCCTGTTCACCTGGTACAGTATAACCTGAGCCCTGTTCACCTGGTACAGTACAACCTGAGTCCTGTTCACCTGGTACAGTACAACCTGAGTCCTGGTCACCTGGTACAGTATAACCTGAGCCCTGTTCACCTGGTACAGTATAACCTGAGCCCTGTTCACCTGGTACAGTATAACCTGAGCCCTGTTCACCTGGTACAGTACAACCTGAGTCCTGTTCACCTGGTACAGTACAACCTGAGTCCTGGTCACCTGGTACAGTATAACCTGAGCCCTGTTCACCTGGTACAGTATAACCTGAGCCCTGTTCACCTGGTACAGTATAACCTGAGTCCTGTTCACCTGGTACAGTATAACCTGAGCCCTGTTCACCTGGTACAGTATAACCTGTGCCCTGTTCACCTGGTACAGTATAACCTGAGTCCTGTTCACCTGGTACAGTATAACCTGAGTCCTGTTCACCTGGTACAGTATAACCTGAGTCCTGTTCACCTGGTACAGTATAACCTGTCCCCTGTTCACCTGGTACAGTATAACCTGAGTCCTGTTCACCTGGTACAGTATAACCTGAGTCCTGTTCACCTGGTACAGTATAACCTGAGCCCTGTTCACCTGGTACAGTATAACCTGAGTCCTGTTCACCTGGTACAGTATAACCTGAGCCCTGTTCACCTGGTACAGTACAACCTGAGCCCTGTTCACCTGGTACAGTATAACCTGAGCCCTGTTCACCTGGTACAGTATAACCTGAGCCCTGTTCACCTGGTACAGTATAACCTGAGCCCTGTTCACCTGGTAGAGTATAACCTGAGCCCTGTTCACCTGGTACAGTACAACCTGAGTCCTGTTCACCTGGTACAGTATAACCTGAGTCCTGTTCACCTGGTACAGTATAACCTGAGCCCTGTTCACCTGGTACAGTATAACCTGAGTCCTGTTCACCTGGTACAGTATAACCTGAGCCCTGTTCACCTGGTACAGTATAACCTGAGTCCTGTTCACCTGGTACAGTATAACCTGAGCCCTGTTCACCTGGTACAGTATAACCTGAGTCCTGTTCACCTGGTACAGTATAACCTGAGCCCTGTTCACCTGGTACAGTATAACCTGAGCCCTGTTCACCTGGTACAGTACAACCTGAGTCCTGTTCACCTGGTACAGTACAACCTGTGCCCTGTTCACCTGCTACAGTATAACCTGAGTCCTGTTCACCTGGTACAGTATAACCTGAGCCCTGTTCACCTGGTACAGTATAACCTGAGCCCTGTTCACCTGGTACAGTATAACCTGAGTCCTGTTCACCTGGTACAGTATAACCTGAGCCCTGTTCACCTGGTGCAGTATAACCTGAGTCCTGTTCACCTGGTACAGTATAACCTGAGCCCTGTTCACCTGGTGCAGTATAACCTGAGTCCTGTTCACCTGGTGCAGTATAACCTGAGTCCTGTTCACCTGGTACAGTATAACCTGAGTCCTGTTCACCTGGTACAGTATAACCTGAGCCCTGTTCACCTGGTGCAGTATAACCTGAGCCCTGTTCACCTGGTACAGTACAACCTGAGTCCTGTTCACCTGGTACAGTATAACCTGAGCCCTGTTCACCTGGTACAGTATAACCTGAGTCCTGTTCAACTGGTACAGTATAACCTGAGCCCTGTTCACCTGGTACAGTATAACCTGAGTCCTGTTCACCTGGTACAGTACAACCTGTGCCCTGTTCACCTGCTACAGTATAACCTGAGTCCTGTTCACCTGGTACAGTATAACCTGAGCCCTGTTCACCTGGTACAGTATAACCTGAGCCCTGTTCACCTGGTACAGTATAACCTGAGTCCTGTTCACCTGGTACAGTATAACCTGAGCCCTGTTCACCTGGTGCAGTATAACCTGAGTCCTGTTCACCTGGTACAGTATAACCTGAGCCCTGTTCACCTGGTGCAGTATAACCTGAGTCCTGTTCACCTGGTGCAGTATAACCTGAGTCCTGTTCACCTGGTACAGTATAACCTGAGTCCTGTTCACCTGGTACAGTATAACCTGAGCCCTGTTCACCTGGTGCAGTATAACCTGAGCCCTGTTCACCTGGTACAGTACAACCTGAGTCCTGTTCACCTGGTACAGTATAACCTGAGCCCTGTTCACCTGGTACAGTATAACCTGAGTCCTGTTCAACTGGTACAGTATAACCTGAGCCCTGTTCACCTGGTACAGTATAACCTGAGTCCTGTTCACCTGGTACAGTATAACCTGAGCCCTGTTCACCTGGTGCAGTATAACCTGAGTCCTGTTCACCTGGTACAGTATAACCTGAGCCCTGTTCACCTGGTGCAGTATAACCTGAGTCCTGTTCACCTGGTACAGTATAACCTGAGTCCTGTTCACCTGGTACAGTATAACCTGAGCCCTGTTCACCTGGTGCAGTATAACCTGAGTCCTGTTCACCTGGTACAGTATAACCTGAGTCCTGTTCACCTGGTACAGTATAACCTGAGCCCTGTTCACCTGGTGCAGTATAACCTGAGTCCTGTTCACCTGGTACAGTATAACCTGAGCCCTGTTCACCTGGTACAGTTTCACATGCCCCCAATTGAAACTCCTTGACTCATTAAGCATTTCTCTGCTGTCCTCCTGAACTTCCTCTCCCTCCAATACCGTTTCCTCCCTGTTGTCACTTCCTGCTTTCCAAAACCTCATTAAAACCTCTCTCTTTGTAACTCCCCCCCACTGGCCCCCGACCCTAACCATCTCCATCTTACCCTTTCTCCCTCTTTGTTGGTGTCCTCAATGAGTCAGCCCTTTGAGATGTGTCTCTGTACATGAGGAGTGAGATCGATCGATAATCATCCTTGTTAACTGGAGCGACTGATCATGTGAATTAAGTGTGGATATTGTAGACTCACCCAATGTCCTCCTGGGTTATTGGCCCTTGCATGTTCTGACACGTGTACCTCCTTTTTGTGGCAGTTTCTACCCACGTTTGTTCGAGAAGATATTTTTGCAAAACGCAGAGGACCCCACGCAGCTGCAGTACCTGATTGCCTTTCCGCTGATTTGCTCCCATTTCTCAAACTGTGTCCATGAGATGTGCCCTGAGGAGGTGAGTCCCTTGGCTGCCTGTGCCACCTACCTGTGCTGCTCGCTTCTGATACACTTGCTCACTTCAAAGTAGTTTCTCTTAATCCAGGCGATTCAATGAAGGAGCTGTGTTATCGCCTCCACCCTGCACAACAATCCAATCACTGGATAGAAACATAAAATTACAAAGGGATATTGATAGATTAGGTGAATGGGCAAAACTGTGGCAAATGGAATTCAATGTAGACAAATGTGAGGTCATCCACTTTGGATCAAAAAAGGATAGAACAGGGTACTTTCTAAATGGTAAAAAGTTAAAAACAGTGGATGTCCAAAGGGACTTAGGGGTTCAGGTACATCGATCATTGAAGTGTCATGAACAGGAGCAGAAAATAATCAATAAGGCTAATGGAATGCTGGCCTTTGTATCGAGAGGACTGGAGTACAAGGGGGCAGAAGTTATGCTGCAGCTGTACAAAACCCCCTGGTTAGACCGCACCTGGAGTACTGTGAGCAGTTCTGGGCACCGCACCTTTGGAAGGACATAATGGCCTTGGAGGGAGTGCAGCGTAGGTTTACTAGAATGATACCCGGACTTCAAGGGTTAAGTTACGAGGAGAGATTACACAAATTGGGGTTGTATTCTCTGGAGTTTCGAAGGTTAAGGGGTGATCAGATCGAAGTTTATAAGATGTTAAGGGGAACGGATAGGGTGGATAGAGAGAAACTATTTCTGCTCGTTGGGGATTCTAGGAGTAGGGGGCACAGTCTAAAAATTAGAGCCAGACCTTTCAGGAGTGAGATTAGAAAACATTTCTACACAGAAAGGGTGGTAGAAGTTTGGAACTCTCTTCCGCAAACGGCAATTGATACTAGCTCAATTGCTAAATTTAAATCTGAGATGGATAGCTTTATGGCAACCAAAGGTATTAAGGGATATGGGCCAAAGGCAGGTATATGGAGTTAGATCACAGATCAGCCATGATCTTCTCAAATGGCGGAGCAGGCTTGAGGGGCCGATTGGCCTACTCCTGCTCCTATTTCTTATGTTCTTATGTTCTTATACAATATGCACCTGGTTCACCCAATCCCACCTCTTACCGTGTTTGACACTGTCCCACTTTTTAGGAGTTAATCTCTGAGAATTGTGTGTGTTTCCTCTCCCTCAACATTTAATCTCAAATATGGACAACTGTGCTGACTCCCATTGAGTGAACTGAACCTCGAACCGGGGTGATCCTGTGTTCTACAACTCCCCCCAGTCACCAAAATCAGTACAGCTGATCTTTCCAGAGCAACCGATGACCCTCTCATCCTGGCATCTAACTGTCTCTGAGGGATATGGTTGGAGGGCAGAATCGACCCTATAAGAAAGGGCCAGGCTTATGTCCTTTGTTGAATATAGAAACAGGCCCATGTCAGCTCTAAACATGACCTCTATGCAACTCTATGCATATTGTATAAGAACATAAGAACATAAGAAATAGGAGCAGGAGTAGGCCAATCGGCCCCTCGAGCCTGCTCCGCCATTCAATAAGATCATGGCTGATCTGATCCTAACCTCAAATCTAAATTCATGTCCAATTTCCTGCCCGCTGCCCGTAACCCCTAATTCCCTTTACTTCTAGGAAACTGTCTATTTCTGTTTTAAATTTATTTAATGATGTAGCTTCCTGGGGCAGCAAATTCCACAGACCTACTACCCTCTGAGTGAAGAAGTTTCTCCTCATCTCAGTTTTGAAAGAGCAGCCCCTTATTCTAAGATTATGCCCCCTAGTTCTAGTTTCACCCATCCTTGGGAACATCCTTACCGCATCCATCCGATCAAGCCCCTTCACAATCTTATATGTTTCAATAAGATCGCCTCTCATTCTTCTGAACTCCAATGAGTAGAGTCCCAATCTACTCAACCTCTCCTCATATGTCCACCCCCTCACCCCCAGGATTAACCTTCTTTGTACTGCCTCGAGAGCAAGTATGTCTTTTCTTAAGTGTGGACACCAAAACTGTATGCAGTATTCCAGGTGCGGTCTCACCAATACCTTATCTAACTGCGATGTGGAGATGCCGGTGATGGACTGGGGTTGACAATTGTAAACAATTTTACAACACCAAGTTATAGTCCAGCAAATTTAAAATAAAATTGCTGGACTATAACTTGGTGTTGTAAAATTGTTTACAATTATATAACTGCAGCAATACCTCCCTGTTTTTATATTCTATCCCCCTAGCAATAAAAGCCAACATTGCGTTGGCCTTCGATGGAATTCCCTCTTGCCAGTGTCACTGGCACACATGAAACGCAGGCTATCAGCACTGAATTCGATTGGGGATCTGTCTGGTTGTCACTGGCTCTGGCCTGTTGCTTTGATGCAGTTGCCGATGGGAGTGTTGTCTCTTTCCATGCAGTACACTGTCCTCCAGAATCGAAGCGTTGGCTTGTGCAGCAATTTTCTGGATGAAATCACCAAACACGCCAGCATCTGTATGATCGAGCTGTGCTTCGAGCAACGGAACCTCAGTGAGAAGGTGAGTGAGGCAGATCGGTAACCGTCTCTCGCTCCCCTGACGGTGATTCTGCG